>NC_133063.1:14653062-14812062 GCF_048771995.1 Taeniopygia guttata | reverse complement strand
CAATTCATGCCCTCTTTCTCTCAAAAATGCTGTAACAATTCCCTCTTTTTCTTTTGAGCTACTCAGGCTGGAGTGAAGGCTCAATGAACTAATTTTTGCACACACTGTCTTTGACCCAGCCAGAAAAACCTGAAGAATTGAGCCAGTTATCAAATGAAGTGTCCATTTGGAGAACACTGCGTTTGGCTCGTTGAGTCTTCTGAGGCAATTCGAGAACCTGATGTATGGTGGGAGCAAAAAGCATCAACCTACCGATATAACATGGGCCTCCCCTAGCATTTTGAGGGACTGCTGACCAGGCTCGGTCCCCACAAATGAGGAAGGTTCCTGGGGGCAGTTTTTCCTGCACTACCTCTTGGAGTCAAATTGCTACAATATTCTAAATAGTTGTATTACAATGGTGATCTGGGAGACAATCAAGTGTTGTCATCTGTCAATTTTCCATTTTCTTGAGTTGGTTTGGTAGCATAAGATCCAAATATCAAACAGTAATTTCCTGGGACAGAACCCAAAAGACCAAATTCTTGAAAACTATCATCAGTAAATTTAAGGTTTTGCACAAATGCAACAGCTTGCGCTCCCAGAGTGCTATTTAAACTTATTTGAGCTCAGGTCCAAGTCTTGAACTCTGCCATGGGACCCAACGAGACTCCAAAAATTAAACAAGTGCGAAATAAAAACATTGAGGCCCACCACATTCTTCTCAGGTTCTTGAATGCCCTGTCTAACATGAAAGAAACAATCTTAATTCTAAACATAAACTATAACTTCTAATAAACTAACTTCTGATAAATCTAACTTCACACTTATGATATTTCAACTTATTTTTCTGTTTCATCTATTTTTAAAATTCTGTTTCTGCCTTTTCGTATCAATGCAGCAAGAGCATCTGTCCTGTCCATCACACGACTTCTTGGTTGGATGGGTAAAAACACTCACTCAAGTAGAATTTCTGTTGATCCCCGTTGGGACCTCCCTCTTTTTCTTTTGCCATTGAAAGACAATGGCAAGATGAACAGAAAAATCACAGGCATTACTAAAACTTATTAAAAACTTAGCAAAAAAAATTCTATAACATCATTAAAAACACACTTATATAAAAAAAAACTCAAAGGCCACGATCTTCTGTGGGTGAAACACAAATCTTTGCACAATCCACTTTTGCTGTGCATCCTCTGATCCACTTGTGGAGAGATCAGTGCCCTCTTGCAATTGAGAAGTTCCACAGTCTTCACTGAAATCCATCCAGATTCTGCACCTGTTAAAACACAAACAAACCCAACACTCCCACAGGGACTGGAGGGTCCTCTCTCAATTCTGTTCCCTAAAACTTGCGTGAAGAAATGGAAATATCAACATCTTTGTTATAAACATGAAAAACATTAAGAACAAAACAATGCATATAGGAAAGAAACTAACAACAAATAAAAATCAATCAAATAATACACAATCAATATTACATATAAAATCACAGTTACCAAGTGCTACACTATCAAATTGTCATCCCAGAGTCTGCAGCAGCTGAAAAACCTTAAAACAACAGAGATTTGGATAAAACATGTCCGGATCATGTCTCTCCAAAACCTCCTTTGAGGCTCAGCTGTCCTGTATGGTCAAATTGTCAAGCCAAAAGGACTTGAATACTTTTTTGATGCAGAAAACACCTGGAATCAATCACACCATCCACGTAGAGCCAGAGCCTGGCCAGAGCTCAAACTCTAATTGGAGGATATGTTTAAAACAGAAGTCTTAAAAATAACAGTTATAAGTGAAAAACCTTATTATTAACAATTTATCAAAACATCAAATGATTGAACCTGTCTAAAATTTGTTTCAAGACAAAAATTCTCTAAATACAACAAACCTTTTCTTCAAAAATCTGAGAATTTGAAGTCTGAAATCTTGAACTAGAACTTGGACTATAAATTTTTAAAAGATGAACTGCAGCTGCATAAAAAATTGAATAAAGAAAACACATGAGTAGTTAAAAAATCAAGCACACAGGATCCTGAAAAATACATCTCACAATCAATCACCTAAAAAAAACCCCATAAAACATATGAAAACTGACTGTAAATATTAAAACAACACCTCAATACCTTAACATCTTAATAATAATTCTTATCACAAAAATCAGACAACTTACATTATATGATCAACCTATTAACAAGAAATGTTTAAAATAGTTTAAAACAATCTTGTCAAGCATTCATATAACATTAGTAACAATCATTACTATTTATCATTACCTACAAAAACTTGACAATTATCATTTATCTTATTATCTACAAAACTCAAAAACAGAAATTGTGAACTCAATGCCAACATTCCATCTGACTGACTTTTCTCAAATCTTTGCTTTCAAAGACATTTTTAGCAATTAAATAATTATTAACATTTCTATCCTTTTTTGTTTTACAGTAATTTTCATCCACATTGTATTTGAAATAACTTTGATTTGCATAATGTCCATCCCTCTTGGTTTCTTGGAAAACACTCAGTATTGCTATACTTTTTCATTACGTCTTTTGTCTCTTGCAAGGAGTTGAAAAAAAAAATTCTGTTGACATTTTTGCTGTAGTGTTGCAATCTCGCCATCGGTGGCACTGCTGCTCTCGGCGTTGTTGTTACCATGGCAACCAAGCTGTGCAGCGCCTCCGCCGCCATTGCTGGGTGCTGCGGGGAGATGAGGGGGGCGGCGCCGTCTCGCTCCCGTCCTTGCTGCGTCACTGTGGGGACGGGCGAGGAGACGCTCCTGATGCGGCCGCGCCCCGCCTGCTCCGACTCCAGCGCGGCCGAGCCCCGGGGAATGCCCGTCTCCACCCTTGCGCTGTTGCTCGGCAACAAGGAGCCTTCTGTCTCTCGGCCGAAGTCCGCTCCGCCCCGGGGCCGCCTCAGGCTCGGTGCTGGCCGGCCCCGCTCTGCCTGGCCCCGCTCTGCCTGGCCCCGCTCTGCTTTAGTTCTGCCAACCCGTTCCGCAAGGGACGAGGAAGGGCTTTCTGTAACTTTTTCTTGCCTTTGTATCTTGCTTTGTGATCGCTTGTTTCTGCTACAATTGACATGCCGCGCCGGGTTGCTCGCCGCCGCCGCCGCTGCTGCGGGGGGGCGAGGGGCCAGCACCGCTTCTCTGCCATCTCCGCCCTCTATCACTGCGTGCCAAAGCAGCTGCCCCAGCTCTTGCGATTCGACTTTACTAAAAATCAGCGAAGGTTTTTGCAGCTTGCCTTTGCTTCTCGCCCAAAGGACCAACTGTTCTAAATCGGCTTCTTTAACTTTTTCAGCTCTCTTTGAGAGAATATGAAAGAGCAGCCGCACTGAAGCCTGTAAATCTCCATCCATGGTGAACTTTCACCCTCTCTTTCTGCACGCGGCTTACCTCACCTCCGCGGGTTGCTTCGCTCTCGCTTTTCTTCGGCAAGGCAGCACCCCGCTCCAGCTCTCCGGCCCCGGCCACGTCCACACCCGCCGTTCAGGTACCTTGTGAACACCGAGGTCTTCCCACTGCTCCAACGGACTCTCGCAAACAAACAACAATGCGAAGAGTCTTTTTCCTCCCGTTGGGAAACGGCCCAATTCGGAGTTTGGAGACTTCGGCTCCGTTCCACCTGATCCCCGTTCACAAAAAGTGAATTTGGGATCCCGGTCCCGTCACCATGAGGCGATTTGGACCTAAATTCCTGTCGCGCGACTCAACCTCGACTGCCCGTTACTCTAAAA
The DNA here is from genome assembly GCF_048771995.1 of Taeniopygia guttata. NCBI lineage: Eukaryota > Metazoa > Chordata > Aves > Passeriformes > Estrildidae > Taeniopygia > Taeniopygia guttata. The sequence continues at coordinate 14,808,345 of NC_133063.1, read as the reverse complement.
GTAATTTGGCAGCTTTTTCGGAGCCTCCTGAGTCCCTGTGCGGGCGCCACTTAAAGCCAGGGAATCTCAGAAAAACGGAAAGCTGGACAAGACAAACGCACATCCAATCAATATGATTAATGCAACGTTCTCCGTTTATTCAAGATAAGGTGGTAGTTTATATAAGCTTCCACATAGTTTACAGAAACAAAGACACTCTAATTGGTAGGCTAACATTGTTTACCTTTCCCTTAAAACGGCCTACACTTTACACCATAAAACCTATACTAATTCACACCCAGACAACTCAGTGGTCCCCACAGTACTTTAAGACTATTTTCTACCTGCGCCACAACCCTGAATTTCTAACTGCGTCAGAGGCTTTGAGGGCCCCACCAGGCCTCAATCTGAGGCCTAGCCTGGAGTAGCTCAACTTTCACAATTCATGCCCTCTTTCTCTCAAAAATGCTGTAACAATATGCCTCTTTAGGAAGATTTTTCTCAGCTCTGCACAAAGTTGTCTTTGCCTTATATTGCCCAGTTACTATTCTACCGTAGGTAATTAACCTTTTTAAAATCAGCTTTAAGTCTTTCCCCCTTTTTGAACTCTGTTGTACCCTGTTAGACAAGTAGATCAAGAAACATTAGGTAGTCTCTACATTGCATTAACTTCTAAATGTTTTTAACTCATTCCAGTTTAAATGACTTTTCCTTTTGCTTTTGAAGTGGCACATGCTATTATTTACAGGTAAATTTCTGATATTGATTCTTTCTTGCCTTTGTATTTCAGCTGATACCTTGTGTAATGAAAATCATCTTCTCCACATTCACTCTCCAATTAAAAAAAAGGGGGGGAAGAGAAAATAAGAAGAGTGGCTGGCCTCCTCCTTCATGATTTTTAGTTTCCAACACTGTAACATACAAGTCTCAGTATCACATAATGACTCGGGTTGAAAGGGACCACAGGGGATCATCTGGTCCAACCTCCCTATCCAAGCAGGGTCATCCTAGAGCACATTCCACAGGGCTGCATTCAGGCAGTTCTTGAATATTCATCTCCCATGAGGGAGACTCCACAACCTTTCTGGGCAGCCTGTTCCAGTGTTTGGTCACCCACACAGTAAATTTATTTCTCATGTTCAGGTGGAACTCCCTGTGCATCAGTTTCTGCCTATTGCCTCTTCTGCTATTGCTCGGCACTGCCAAGGAGACCTGGATCCATCCTCCTGGCACCCTCCCTTCAGATACTCACAGGCATTGAGGAGGTCCCCTCTCAGTCATCTTTTCTCGAGGCTGTACATGCCAGCTCCCTCAGTCTTTCCTCATAAGTGAGATGTTCCAGTTCCCTACCCACCTTCTTAGCCTTCCTCTGGACCCACTCCAGGACCTCCATGCCTCTCTTGCACTCAGGGGCCCGGAACTGGACACAGCACTCCAGATGTGCCCTCACTTGGGTTGAGTAGAGTGGCAGGATCACCTTCCCTGACCTTCTGGCAATGTTCATAGTAATGCAGCCCAGTATACCACTGGCCTTCATGGCCAGCAGGGCACGCTGCTGGCTCATGGCCAGCTTGTTGTCCACCAGTAACCCCAGGTCCTTCTCCACAGAGCCTCTTTCCAGCAGGTTAATCATCTGGGGTTATTCCTCCCTGGGTGTAGTAACACTTGAATTTGCAAACCCTGAATCTGCCTTTACTGACTACCAGATGGTTTATCTCTGCCCATCTCTCCACCCTGTCAAGGCCCTTCTGAAGGGTTGCACAACACTCTGGGGTATTGGCCACTGCTCCCAGCTTTGTGCTGTCAGTGACCTGCTGAAGAGGCCTCTGTCCCTTGTCTGAGCCACTGCTGAACAAGTTGAACACACTGGCCCAGTTTGGACCCTTGGGGGACACCCCTAGTGACAGGCTCCCAGTTAGACTCTGTGACAACAAGCACAGCCCTTTGGGATTTGCCATTCAGCCAGTTCTCAGTCCACCCCACTGCCCACTCATGTAGTCTGTACTTCCTGAGCTTGCTGGAGATGTTGTTATAGCCAATGGTGTCTAAAGCCTTGCTGAAGACCAGGTAGGCAACATCCACTGCTCTTCCCTCATCCATCCAGGTAGTTGTCCCATCACAGAAGCAATCAGGTTGCTTAGGTATGATTTTCCTTATGTCATGTGATCAAATAGCTTCCAGCTTTAGGATAAACACCCCAAACATCAGCTCCCAATTACAAAACATTGAAAGAGGTGATAGCATTACTGTATTCTTCTCCTAATCCCGTTTGTTATTTCATCTTCCTATTAAAGTTTCTCATCCACTGTTCCACCTTAAACAGTATTTCCTGATTAAGGTTGGAATTGCCAACATTTATTTCAGAGTATGTACAACTCTTAGTGTATCTTGCAAGAGTACTATGCCATGTTTTCTATGGCATAGAATGCCATAGAAATTCAATCTTGAATGAACACTGGAGTATAGCTTCCAGCAGTTACAGCAGTAAAATTTTTACCCTTTATTTTTTTTGCCAGTTCTTTTCTCCTATCCACACTGGTTTTTGTGGCTGTGATAAAGCAGTTTTATTCCCATATACTAATGGACTTATTTGTAAATTATCAACATGTATGGAAATACATAGTCAAAAGAAGTGTTTTGGTGCTGAATATTAATTTATTAATAGTATTTCTGGTTTTCTTTGTAAATAGTTAACTCTTGGATTTGAGCAACCTGGTCTAGTGGAATGTGCAGGTGACTGTAGGACCCTATAGTCTTTGAGGTCCGTTTCAATCCACACCATTCTCTGGTACCATGATTGTCCTATTTGAAGAAGAAATGGAAACTCATAGCAAAACTTTTTAAAAATATGAACTGAAATGTAATTTTTGAAGGGTTCTGAATCAATGCAAGTAGAATACTTCTGTGCTTTAAAAAATTTTATGAAGATGTTACAGCAGATGTTACTCAATATGATTTCTGCTAAAGCAACATATTGTTAAGAAGGGCCCTGGCTTTTGCCCCAGTTATAAGCTTTATAGATTTCCTGTTTCCTTTTACTAAGACAAAAGTACTGGTGAAGGAATAGCTGTACAGGAAAATGCTTAACAGGTTAACACTTATGGTCAATAACTTACAAACCAGCCACACTGATTTTTTTTTTAAAAGAATGGTCTTACTAAACTCTTGAATTTTCAGCACTTGTTCACCCAGTTTTACAGAGGGTACCCAAACATTTTTCTTGCATTAAAATAATTCTTATTGGATCAGAATGTAAGTTAAAGCTATGGATTATTAGAACTTTCTATTTCTTGTTATTGTTAGTTATGCCTTATCTTGCAATTATATTTCTGGATGTACATAATAACTACATATTGGTAGATGGCAACATTGGAACCAAGAATACAAGTGAAATGCACATTTTTGTTGAGATACAGTAAATTAGTAGGTATTGGCAGTGAGAATGATCTATTAAGAACAAAAATCTCATTCAAACATAAATGATTTGGAGAAAAAACAGGAAAGTGGTATAATTTTCTTCAGTACTTAATAAAGTTCAGTAATGAATGTTACATTAGTTTCAAAACTGGTATTAAATATTAGTCCCAAGAACAAAATGCTGCTGTTTAAATACTGAGGTTTGAGGCTTACTCCTTGGTTGGTTTTTTATCTGAAGATAGAGATTTTTGTGTGTGTTTTACTAATGTCCTCTGTAATGATAACAAGCACAGTAAGAAAGTTTTTGAATATGAAAAGTGCTGAGGTTTTTCTGAAATTATTAGTTGTACTGACAACATAGCATCCCATTTTCTTAGAAGAAGGGATTTAGGAAAATATAAAAATGTAATCAAACAATATGTATGTTACTACAGCATGCATAGAAGTCATATGAATCATGAAGATAAACAAATCAAGAGAGACTTTGTCTTTATGTTCTTGACTCTTTGAAAAATGCTTTAGGTAAAGACTGTCCACCTGAAAGTTCTTCTAGATAGATCACAGTATACAGATAATTTGGTATTTTGTTTGTAACAAGCTATCAATATTAAGTTCTAAGGTAAGTTATTATTTAAATAAACTCTGTGTTGATCTAAAGAAGGTCATTGGCATAAAACAGCCTTGTAATTTACTCAGCCACTCCTATAAATTGCCCCTAAGATATGCTAAATGAGACACAAGAGTGGTGTGTTTTAGTTTCTAGAATAGGTCAAAAAGTTCAAGAAAATCACTTATATTAAAAAAACAAACATACTTAAAGGTCAGTAAATACCCAAATTTATTAGAGAGCTCTTCAGGTTCAGGCATGGTTTAGTCTTGTTGTAATTTTAGAAGTTTTGATGTAGGTTTCTTCTGCATTGCATATGATTGCTGATTTAGACAAAACCAAAGATATTAGATATTTGAATAGTATTGTTACACAGTATTGTGTCATCACATTCTAAAACCGGGTAACATGCTGCCTCAGGTGAAATGCTTACGAAGCACGAAGTAACTTGGTGTCCAGGCTGAATGTAGGTAGTAATTTCTAAAGTTTAGATTTGAAAGCAATGGCCATAACATTTTAGTGCCACTGTTGTTCTAATTTTTAAAAGCGAAGTTTTAAACAGAGTTTTGGGAGTCTCCATTAATTGAATAATTAAGGAAAAAATGCTTTTGAGATTCTCAGCTGGAACCCTGAGTATACATTAAGGAGGAGGAGGATGGTTTTAGTTTAATGACCTACTGAAACACTGGCTTGCCTCTCCAGTTACAAGCCAGATTTTCACAAGTGCCCTGTTTTTCTTCAGACTACCTTCCAGTGTCAGGCAGCTCAGAGGTAAGGTACTTCTAGTAGTGTAGTAAATCTGCACAAGTTCAAGAAGTTGAAGTGCATTTGAAGCAAATGTTGAATTTCTGAAATAATAGTGGACTGGATTCCATGTGTTTGTTCATTAGAGTATCTCTTAAGTTTAATAAATCTCAAGCAGTCATTTTCATTCCCTTTTCCTATTAACTGCACTGCTGAACACAAAAGCTGTGTTATGTGCAGAATGACTGAGCTTATCCGTTCTAGAAAGGAATTATGTTTGGTATCTAAAGAAAAATAACAGTTTGCTGCCTGACTGATCAATGCTGGATCAAGTTCACATTCCCAAGCTCCCACTCTCCCACCTACATACACAGGAGGTGGAAACATAGCAAACAGAGGGAGGACAGGCCCTCTTTTACACAGAATATTGAACTTAGACTTGCCTAATAAGGACACAGCTGGGCTTGCATAGCAGTAAACACAGGTTTTAATTATTGCTTGCAAAAACATCCGAAGAAAAGCACAGAAGTTAGCACCAATTAATTTTTAGCTTGTTCATTGTTTTCTTTAATCGATGGAAACAAACCATAAAGGTTTAAAATATTTTTCATGCTACATTGCCATAAAAATTTTTGGTCTTAGTGTATAATTAGGAAAGAGTAGCTTTTGAGATACCTGAAACCTCTCCAGCTTCAAGTTCCTTTTAAGTAATTTTAGTGAATTGGAGCCAGGCTATGAAATAACAAGAAGTGAAATGTTACTCCAGGAAACAATATCTGAGATCTTTTTAGTTCAGAAAGATAAGGAATTGGGCCTGAAACTAAGGTAAAAATCTTATGTGACATGAACAAGCTGCTATATACCCTCCAGAGTGGTCTATTATTTTTAAAAGAACACACGTTTTACTTTCTGGAAATTTTCCCTAGGCTTTAAAAAAAAAGTCTTGTTTGTGACTGGATGGAGTGAATATGTGGGGAAGATGTATTGCAACACAATTCTGTATGTGAAATCAATGCAACCCTCTGTGTGCCAACCTAAAAACTGTCACCTGTGCATTCAGGTGTAGTGATTCAGTCAGAAACTCAAAGAGATCCTGAGGGTTCAAATGCTGCTGCGTTTCTGTATTTCTAGCTGTCTAGACTTGAGGATGGAATTTCTTGCTTTTGAGCCCTACGCTTTTTTTCAGACACTGCAGAAATGCTGGGCTACTAAATACTTCTTGAGAGCAGATGGTAACCAAGTTTGTGTAACAGTCTTCGTTCCATCTCTATCGGTTCATTGTCTTCCACACAAGTCAGTAGGAGCAATACTGAGATATTTCCCAGTTTACAGTACTTTCTGCATCTCTTTTTGACTTAGCCATGCTTTAGAGTCAGACTGAAGGCAGAGATATTGATCACTTTCTCTTTAATCATGAAAAATAGGTGATTTTTCTAAAACTTATTCCATCTCCATAAAGAAGGAATGCTTTATCTATTCTCTCTACTCCCTTCTAAGATCAAAGAGGAGTTTAAATGCTGAAATGAGAATGTCTGGAGAAAGACTAGGACAATATCCACTCGTTACTCCTTACCATTTATATCACACCCAGATCCTACACCTTCCAACTACATACATATACACAAGCACAGGTAACATTTCTGTAGTCAAGGGCCATCCCTCCAAGTTGTCTATTGAGTTAATTTAGTCCATAACTGTGGGTGCTATCCATCCTAGATGTCTTCCAGGGCAGGAGAGCTCGTGTCCTACTGGGGTTGCAGCCTGTATCACGAGCTCATGCTGGAGCAGTCCATACTTGTTGTTCATGGTAGTTCTGGCATACACTGGCAGTGTCATTCAGCAACCAATATTACACAATTCAATATTAAACACTCTCCTCACCCCAAAATCAAATCCCCTTGAAGTGCACATCACGTTTCCTGGTCCCTCTGCATTACCCACCAAGTGCACTCCGGTCCTTGAGCAAAAATAATCCCAAGGATGGGTTTGCCTTTGCTTGAGGCAGGACTAATCCAAACTGTATTCCCTAAAACTTTTCTTGTATGAATGATGGGGACTTCATCCCCTTCTACAGTACACAAAGGTTTTGATTGGGCAGGGACAGCTCTGTTGGTAGAGCCTGGGGTGTTAACTAAACCAGGCAGCCTTAGCTAAACGTGTAGCCCAATGGGTGAAGGTCCCACCACCCATTGCTTTCAATGTGGTTTTTAACAGTGCATTTTAACAGTTCAATATTCCCAGAGGCTGGTGAGTGACAGGGAATCATGCAGCCACTTGGTACTGTGTTCCTTGGGCTGGCTGTCCAGGAGGTTGTTTTGGAAATGAGTCCCCTTGTCTGACTCAGTTCTCTCAGGGGTGCCAGGTCACCACAGGACTTGCTTTCTAAGGCCCAGGATGGTGTTCCAGGCAGTGTGTGAGGCACAGGATACTTCTCCAGCCATCCAGCGGTCATTCACAAGAGCACGTAGCACTTGCCTTGGCATGGCTGCAGGAGTGTGAGGTAACTCATCTGCCAGGCCTCCCCTTATTTCTGCTTTGACCATCGTCCACCATAGCACAGAGGCTTTTCTTGGCCTGCTTGATCCCAGCATGTTTCACAGTTATGGACAATCTGGGATATAAAGCCCATGGGTAAGCCCACCCCTCAATCACAAGCCCATCTGGGTGCTGCATCTCTTCCCTGATGAGACATCGTGGGCCCACCAAGCCAGAAATAATTCACCCTTATGCTGCCAGTCCAGCTCCTCCTGAGACATTTTAATCTTGGCAGCTCAATCCACCCACCCATTGGTGTGATGTTCTTCAGCAGCCCAACTCTTGGGCACGTGTGCCTCTCATGATGAACTTTTACAGCCAACTTCTCTACCCAGGCAGTGACACCTTGCCACAGTTCAGCAGCTCAGGTGGGTTTGTCTCTGCACTCCCAATTGGTCTTTTTCCATCCTTCCAGCTACCCCCAAAGAGCATTTGACACCATCCACAAGTCAGTGCAGAGGCAGAGCACTGGCCACTTCTCTAATTCAGCAATATCTAAAGCAGCTGGGCACTTGTCAGCTCTGCATGACTTGATCCACCTGGTCACTCAATTGCTTCTGTGACTCTCTGCATTGGGCTCCATACAGCTGCTTTCCATTTTCGATGTATCCCTACAGTATGGCAGGAACTGTCAGTGAAGAAAGTGTATCGCTTTTCATTTTCAGGTAGCTGGCTATATCGTGGGAGCTCCTCAGCACGTCACCTTTTCCTCCTCCTCTGATGATGGTCTGAAATTTTTGTCTTCAGGACAGTTAGTGATTAATTAGTGATTAGTTAGTGATTAGTTTTAATCAAACCCTTTCTACCAATAAGGAGAAACAAATATGAATAGTTGTTACAAGTGAAAATATAATAGTTTACTAAAAAACTGAAATAGCAATGGTTAAAAAATAACAGTAATAGTCACTAGTTGGATAGTTACAAAGTTGGTGAAATCTCACAGACTGCTCAGCAACAAAGAGAAACCCAAAATTGTGGATATCCCCTTCCCCAAAACAGCACCAGGCATGGGCGACTGCTGTAGGGAAACAGAGGGCAGATGGTGGCCTCCCTCCCCACCTTGGGGGGCAAGCAGCAGCTCCATTGGCAAATGCAGCTGGCAAGTTCTGGCAGCTGGGACTCAGCTGGGTGGTAGAACTGGTGGGGGGCCTAGGCCTTGCTGTTGGCAGCAGACAGCAGTACAGTTGGCTGGGTGCTTCTCACTCATCACAGCCAGACACTGCTGGTGGGCTGGGGCAGCTGCACGGAGCAGGGCTGCTCTGCTCCTCTGGGCCTGCAGGCAAGTGTTGCAAAATTCACCCTGGATCAGGTTTTGATTGTGAAATGAAGCCGCTTGAGTTGCTGCTGTTGCAAGTAGAGGCAAGAAAAAGCCAAGAGGCAAGCTAAGCAGCCAGAGAGAGGCAAGAGGGAGACTCTGTCTGAGTGCCTTGACTTCAAAAGGTTCTGGGACAACCCCAGCCCTTGCCCTGTCATTCTCTTTGCCAGCCACACGGTCTTATAGACAGGAATGATTTTTTGGCACAGAGACGTATGGAATACAGTAACATTTTGGGTTACTCAGGACAGAGATATAGCTGCTATTTTGCTAACCATGTCCATTGGACTCTAATGATGTCTATCTTGCGATTTTAGTCCTAAATACTGAATTTCCTGGGCAGATCTCTTGACCTTACTTTGCTTTACGGCAAAACTAATCTTCGAGAGGATTTGGATTATCTTCGCCCCTTTCTCAAAAATTTCCTCTGCTGTGTTGCCCCATACTGTGACACCATCAGTGTACTGCAAGTGTTCTGGAGCCTCACCCTTCTCCAGTGCAGTCTGGATCAATCCATGGCAAGTAGTGGGGCTGTGTTTCCATCCCTGGGGTGGTAGATTCCAAGTGCACACCCCTCCAGTTGAAAGCAAACTGTGGTCTGACTAAACCTCTGCTAAAAGAATGGAGAAAAGCACATTAGAGCTGTCAATTGTGGCACCAGTTTTCTGCCTTGGACTCCAGTCCATACGGAGGTTCCAGCACTTTCAGCACAGCAGTGCTCAGAGGTGGCATGGCTTCATTCAGGTGATGATGGTCCACTGTGAATTTCCATTCTTCATTGGGCTTACACACTGGCCTTATGGGGCTGCTAAAGGTGAACAAGGTTTGCTGACCACTCCCTGGGTCTCCAACTCAAAATCATCTCATGGGTGGGGACCAGAGAGTCCCAGCTGGTGCAGTTTTGCTGACCATGTAGTGATGTGGTAGTGATCAGTACCTGTTCTTCAATTCTCAGCAGCCCCACAGCAGAAGGGTCCTCTGAGAGACCAGGCAAGGTATTCAGCTGTCTAATTTCCTCTGTCTCCATAGCAGCTATCCCAAAAGCCTAACAATGACCTTTTGGGTCCTTGAAATACCCTCTCCTAAGGTAATCTATGCCAAGGACCCATGTGGCTGCTGGGCCAGTCACAGTGGGCTGTTTTGTCATTCATTCCCAGCCAGGCTCACTCCAGCTTCCAGTGCAGTCAGCTGTTGGGATTCCCTTGTCAGCCCAGAAATAGAGAGGGATGCTACCCCTACATATCTTGATGGCATCAGGGTACTCTGTGCTCTGGTGTCAACTAAAGCTTTGTACCCTTGCATGTCTGATGTACCAGGGCATGGGACCCATACAGTCCAGCAGATCTGACCCAGGGCTCCTCTAGTTCTGGTCATGGCTCTCATTGCTCACTTCTTGGAAATGTAAACTGAGGTCCCTTCAAGAGGACCAGAAGTAACACCAGCCCTTTATCTGTTTGAGGGACGACGGGCCCATTGGAAACTGGAGTGGCATTTATCCCTGAAGAACTTCCTGTGCTACCTGTTCTTCCTTTCAGCTTACGTACCCATGCTGTTAGTGCAGAAATGGGCTTTCCATCCCAATTCCTCATGCCCTCTCTGAGGTAATTCAGGTAAAGCGACAGGTTACCTCATGGGGTGTACTCTCTCTCGAGTTGGGAGATGCTTGTTGCCAATAGCAGAGATTCTGTTCCCATATTAGGGAGGCATGGGGAAGTTGCCTCTCTAACTTGCTTGAGACACCTGCATAGGAGTGAGAGTGCCTGGTGAAATCAGGACAGGAATGTAAAAAAAACAAGAGCATTTTAGCGCACCCTGCAAAGATTATCATATTCTAGATAATATAATCTTAATATGATACATGAATTATTTATCTTACATGTTATATAAGATTATTTAGTAACAAGTAATAAGCTTATTATTTAGAGATCCCATGGCGATGTGGTCAGAGGTATTTGCTCTATCAGATTATGAATCTGATCATGCAGCTAAATAGGTGGTTACGTTTATTCATCTGTACCCAGGAACTTTCTTCACAAAGCAGAGTTGCCAATGTATATGAAGGAAGTATTTGCATAACCACTTTGAAAAAAATATTCCTGCAACAATATGTGAAATAATGTTGCAGTGTACTGAAAGTACATCCTCAAAGTTATTGTTTCAACAGGTTTTTGTCTCTTGGACGTAGAGATAGTTTCAGGAGGAGCAAGTTTGACTTGAACAGAATTTCTCTGGAGGGATGTTACATTGAAAAATACCAGAGACAGCATGCAGATTTGAGAAGAGTGTGTTTATACCAGCACAGCAACTCTCAGAGGAATTACGACATTTAGATTTATGATATCAATATAAATTAGCATCTTGCCTAAAAAATGGATAATGTCAGAAAAACTTGATTTTTTATTTTGGTGGATAAAACTGTATGCAGGAAGACTGCACAAAATCAGTTGGAGGACTTCCAGTTCTAACAGGAGCACATTCTGGGCTGGATATTTTTCTCAGTAATTTTATGTGGTGTTTATATTCTGTTTCTTGCAAGGTGGATGCACCAGCCATCTTGTCATTTCCAGATGTAGCCCACTGCTTCCTTTCTGCAAAGTCCTGGTAGCAGTAGCATTTTAAAATCCTTGCAATTGTTTCTCAGTCAAATGTTTCAAGCAATACTTAATCGTCTAGTGAGCTACTGGATAAAATACTTTTCTGTATTTTCATTTTCTGAACCTTTTTACAAAAGATTAGAAGCCACATTTTTCCTGCTGAAAGAGATATCAGGTTATTCTGAGGGCACATTGTATTCTTAGTTTACAAGTAATCAAATTTTCTAATTTAAACTACTGTACTTTTTTCCCCTATAAATGATCTTTTTTTTCCCCCTTTAAATTATCTTTTTCTGATGTCACAGTGATGATGACATTAGCCTGAGAAAGTAGTCTGTCTCATTCTAGTATGGTAGAATGAAACTGGTGGGGGGAATCTGTATTTTGTTGCTGTTCAATAGGAATGTGTAGAAAGGTACAAAACTGCAATTTGTGTACTGGTGAAGTTAGCTATAGGTTGTAGGAGAAAATGACATCTCTGTGTAGTTGTGGGTGTCCATGTAGATCTGAATATACAAATGTTGAGATTGTATGTGTGATGTAAAATTCAGTAATTGAGATTCTAGAAATGAGAGGTTGGAAAATGACTTGACTGCATTAGTTGTCAATTTCCTCTACTTTGCAGGAGCTCTTCTGAAATTCATTTACAATAAAGATTTTTATTCCTGAATTTTCCATTTTTTCTTTTTACCTTCCAGTATCTGAGGATTGTTGGAAAGCCAACAAAATGGTATAGATTCAATGTTCACCTTAGGTAAAACTACTTTCTTTGTTTATCAATACTGGTTGTTTTTGCATAAGAGTAGCATGGAGGAGTTAAAGTTACAGGCAAGCTATGTAAAGGAAAAGTTCATTATTACAATTTTACAGTTTTCACTGAGTATGAAACACCATTAGTAGCCATCACAGCCAGAACAATTTAAAACTAGTCTGTTTCAATGTAAAATGCAAGAGGTGTTTGCTGCAAAAATATTCTCTTGTTTTCTAGGACATGTATGATTCTCCATGATGCTTGGTATCTGGTCTGACTTGAGTAAGAGCTGGTGTAAATCATTGCCTAAGTCCAGGATATTTGGTCTGCATTCACCCAGTTCATAGAAAGTGTTACCTCCTCCCCCAGATTCTCAAAATTCAATTCTATTTAATCCTGCTTGTGCAAGAATTAGGGATCCTGGCATGTTTTGACATGTATAATTGCTTGTTCCCCGTCATATCTATTGTATAGGACAGATCCATTAGTCTTTCAGAGACAGTCTTCACAAGAAGGACATGCAGGACAGAGTAATCTCTACATTTCTATTGTGAAGGGATTCAAGTATGATAGCCAGTGTCATGTGGACATTAAATAGGACTGATGATGGAGGGTAGTGCAGTCATTCCCATTTTAAATTGGGTGTGACATCACCCTTTTATCTCGTGTAAGTAAGCTTTTTAAGTATGAAGGGCTAGAGTAGGAGACAAAATGTTCTTAAAACATCTTTTCTCACCTCCTCTTCTTTGCCTTGGTCCCTCTTCTTTCACATCTCTCCTTTTCTTTTCCTCTTCCTCCTCTCTCTCTTCCCTGCTCTCTCCCACTCCCAGCAAAAGTTCCTGCTCTGGTTATGAGCTATATCTTACTGGCACATCAATAAACAGAGATAAGAGTTGACTGATAAGAGACACTGACAGCGTGCTGTGACCGCCGCTTGTCAGGCCCACTCTATTTCTGCCACTGCTTTTTGTTTTCTGCAGGCTATCTGCATGGGTAAATTGGCTCTCACCTTACACTGCAGTGTTATCATCTTGTAGGTGAATGTTCAAGTTAGGATGTGCACAGCAATCAGCACCAGGGAAGCCCAGATGTTGGCTCCACAAGGTACATTACCATAAAAAGGCAGTAACAATTCCTCTTGAATTTCCTTCACTGCTATGCAACTACTAACAAGAAAATAGGAGCCTTCTCTGAGTTTGAACACATAGCAGGTTTGTGGATTTTCATCCCAAATCAGCCTCAGGATCTGCAGGTCTGAAAATCAATGTCTCTCGTAACTTTTTCTCCCCCTAGTTTCTTTAAACATTTGACTGGAAAGGAAGTGCAATTCTTTAAACGACTTAAAGTATGTTTCATTGTTTCTATGGTCCAGTGTTTCCTATAACTACTTCTGTGGGAATGCAGTCTAATCTGTTAACTGATGCAAGGAAATACTGTTTAAACAGTTGCATTAATTTGTGTTTGCCATTAAATAATTTTTTGTTCATTGCCTTTGAACTATGTTCTTTCTTCATTTAAATACACTCAGTTCAAGAGTCAATTTGTAGGCACTTTCAGAATTACCATTTAGTAAAAAAGATCTGTTGTGGCTCTACAAAATAAAAACGATTTTTATACTTGTTTCAAGCAGACCTGTTGCAAGTGTGAAATAAAAAATGACAGTAAGATTTTCTATTGTGATATCTCTGTTAAAAAGTTCTTCTTTGTTTAATGCTTCATAGTGAAGTTGCTTCTATTTAAAGCATTGAGTTTGATCTTGGCTTTGATCTAAAGCTTTTGATCTTGAAAGAGGGATGTGGCAGTAAAATAAAAAGGCTAGATTTTTTTTTTCAAGTGATAGAGGGATACTCTCAAGATTTAATACACACTTACTGGATCTACCTTTATTTACTTCAATCTTTTACAAAGTACATCTAATTCTATATACTGAGAGTTTGCTTATACACATGCTTTTTTGCTAGAGCACAGATTTTCTTTTGAAGCTTTCAGAGATTACAGCAATATATAGAATAAGCGTATAAATAATTTTCAGAAGAGTATGAATAATTTTTAAAATACCGACAATACCTTAGTAATATCATTTTAACTGTAACGAGTATGATGTGCTCTATCCTTTACTGCCTCTTGTTTTTTAAATATAAACACAAAAGCTCTTAATAAAATCCTCTCTTAGGAATTAATATTTGGATTTTGCATGGTTGACATAAGTATCTCCCTACATGCTGGAGTTTGAATAGCCTCCTCTGAGGGTGCAAGAATACCTGAAGTCCTATGCCTAAATTTAATTACCTCCTCACGGCATCTTGCTGTATAAATAAAGCCTTTAGCCGAAGTCTTGATGAAGGGCTAAAGTATACCTACAAAGCTGCTTTGGCTCTTGCTTTTAATGCGCATTTCAGACCCTCCAAGGTAGTTTAGTAGTTGGCTTCGGGAGGCGAGAGCAGGTACCAAGGCCAAGGTTGAAGCAGTTAATGGCGATGATGCTTTCTTGAACTGTCCCCATTCCTCTGTCCGTGAGATGTGTGACAGAGCGTGTTTATAGGAGCGTTCATGGGGAAGCGCTTCCATAGGAAGGGTCTCGAAGAGAGAGAGCGTACCGCTAATAACCAGGCTGAAAACCGTGACGAGCGTGGATGTGGAGGTTGTGAATGGCTGGAGGGAGCGTGGGTTGGCAGCCGGACCGGGCCGGAGAGGGCCGGAGAGGGCTCCGCACCTGCGGGGCGGGGCGGGGCGGGCCGAGTGTGGCCTGGCCGAGCCGAGCCGAGCCGAGCCGAGCCAGGCGGAGCCGAGCGGGCCCCGCTGGGGCTGCCTCAGGCGCGCTGCCCCGGCCGGGCCGCCCCGGAGCCGGCCGGCCCTGACGTCTTGAAGGCAGGCTCCTCCTCTCCGCGGGGCTGCGGGGGTCGCGGACCCTGAGGAGGTGTTTCATTTCCTAGCGGGGACTGCGGCGTGGGACGGGCCGGGAGGAGGCGGGGAGCGGCGGGGCCGGCGGCGGTCGGAGCCGGCTGTGCCCGGGGCCGCGGGCAGCGGAGCGCGGCGCGGATCCTCCGCGGCCACCCCGCCTCACCGTGCGCTTTCTCCTCCGTGCAGCCCCTGCTGGAGGAGGGAGAGACGTGGAAGGAGTGTCAGCTCGTCCAGCAAGTGAGCAGCGAGGTGAGCAGGAAACCTTTCGCCGCTGTTACGTTCCACCCGCTTCTTCCCCTTGCAGATCTGCTCCTGGAGTTTTCTACCCTACACACCATCCCCACCCTGCCACGCTTTTGCTTTAAAAAATAATTGCTTTCGTGTTAAGAATGAAAATATTAGTATGGGGATAAAAAACCCACCAAATGTTACTACTTTATTAAATAATAACCATGTCGTCCAAATTTGGCGTTGGTAGTCTGGAACAATGTTCGAATGGGTGGCTGGAAATAAATCTTGTACTTGAAATAGAAGGTGTAAGGGATAAAGCACAGAGTTTTTCCCCCGGAGTTTTTCACATTGCAATCATAACTTCCCATTTTGGCAACCTGGTCTGACATCAAAATGTTCTTCGTGCAAAAGCCCGTTAAACCAGAAGCTCTAAGATGAAGAACATCACCTCACACTTTAATCATGTACAGGTAATAACCAGATTACCTCAGACCACGTCGCTCTGGAGAGGGAAAGTGCTTTTTCCTTTCCAGTGAAGCAATGAAAAAAGTTGTCTTGAGTCTCTTTATAGCTATTGAATGCTGAGTAACTACAATCAGGTTGCATCTTCTACCTAAAAAAGCACCATGATTTTGAACTCCAGGTCACAAAATGGATTCAGACAAACCAGAGGATCAGAAAAAGCAGCAAAAAGAAATTGAAGCAGGATGAAATTGTTTTCAAGCAGGTAAGCAATCATGATGTCAGTTTGTGTAATGGGACAAAGGGCGGAAGATCCAAATAGCTTCCTGATTTTGCTTTCTTAAGCTTAGTAGAGATATTAGTGTCTTCAACAAGATGATAGTAAATGGATGTTACAAGATAAAGTTTCAGAGCTATTATGTAGTTACAATGGCAAGAAATTAATAACCTTTTTAGATGTCTGTGTTCACGAGACAGAATATTCATGTATTTGTATTTAACTGGAACATTCTAAGGAAGAAAGAGAAGGGTGCTTTCAAGGATGCAGAGATGTACAGCCCTTAAGAGCTTTTGGCTAGATCTGAAGCACTATTTTCGGATTCTGGTAGGTGAGAGACAGTCTTCATCATAGATTTTGGGACAGCAATAGATGTGCATGTTGAAACAAAATATTTGGACTATGTTGTTGACTCTTCATTCTGAGAGTGAGTTTGAAAATCATCCATTTGTAGTACAGATTTCAGTTAATTAAAATATGATGGTTATTTTAAAAAATACTACAGAGGACTTTAAAAGCTGAATACAACCAAATTTAAACTGGTTTTAAATTGGTGACTTTTAATTAATCAATTGTGAAAGACCTGTTCAATAAGGTTGAGTTGACAATTTAAATTACAATGTAGAGAGGTAAGTAGTTAGCTGGTACTAAATAGCTATTTTCTGTGCCTTGAGGGAGAAAAAAGTGAATAAAGATGCACTTCCAAATTCATTATTAGAACTGTGATTTTTTTTTTGCTTGTTTCGATTTTGAAAAAAAAAATTATGATTGTATTTTACAGCTCGTGTAACCTTTAAAGGATTAAAATAGTAGTGTTTTGATGTGCTCTTTCGACAGTGCTTCTAAAATGCATAATGAATCATTGTTTCTGTAGCTAAATTCTTTCTGATAGCATGACTGCCAGCTCCTGGGATATGTTGCCTTAGTCTGGGCATTGCAAGTATATGACAAATGTCCACAAAGTGCATTGTTGTGGGTGGATGATTTACCACCTCCATGGTTAGCTAAAAACTGCCAAATAGCACCCTTTAATTCACTAATTTTATTTTGTAACTGGAGTACAAAATTTAGGAAAGATGTTCTGTGATATTGTGCTTTAGAATGGTGTGATCTAAATAGATAGAGATAGGTAATTCCGTTTCTGTTTATATTTCTGTATGTCAATGTGTGTTTGTGTGTATGTGTAGCATTTGTATTTACAATCATTTTATGCTAAGATGAAGATTTTTTAAGATAAAAATTGTATTGCCTTGGGAATTTGTGAGCAAAATGCATTGATGGTACAACTAAAACTAGTACAAACCAATACACATATATGCTGAAGCAGTTTTTAAATGGTATATTTAAAAGAGGATGATAGATCCTCTGTTACGCCTGAACAGTAGGTTTAAAAGTGCCTTATGCTGTTACACCAATCCTAATCTCTTTCTACAGGAGAAAGCCTCATTACTGCAAAATCCCTTTGTACTGATAAAACTCCTTTGCTGTTGAGGATGCTGTTCTCCAAGTGTTCCACAATTTGTGAGAGAGAACTTCAGCAAGTACCTTGCAATGATAGAAATGCAAAAACTGATGTGTAAGCATAAGATACACTCATTGTTTTTTTCAAACAGTAATTCTAGAGCAAGGTCTGTGAGTAGACATATGAATTAAAATTGAAGGCAAGCATAATCAATGTCTTCTAATATCTGTAAGTATCAATAATTCATGGAGAGCCAATGCAGATTCACAGCACTGCAAGGAAGAGGCGTAACGATAATCTTATATTTGATAGCAAATCACTGACTTTTCACTCTTTGGAATTCTTTATATTGCCTAGAAGTTTGTCCATTGCAATGGTGACTTTTTCAATACAGTTACAGGTAAGAGAATAGAGAAAAAAGAGTGAAGGACCTCTCTGGTGCTAGCCGAGCTTTATTATTTGGTTTTAGAGTTGGTTGCACTAAGTTTCCAACCCTGACTTAGGCAATTCTTACTCACTGTAGGTGGTGCTAACCTCTTCTATGAGAATTCTTGATCTTTAGTTGTGTCCGCTTACAGAAGAAATGGCATTATACAAAAGTTAATGTATCTTCAGAAATAAACAGGAGAATGAAAAAGAGTAAAGTGTGTAATGGAAACCTTGAAGATAACATGTAAGGTAACATTGACAATAGCAGAGAAATAGAAATAAAGATGTTGAGTGGAAAGAGGGAGCTGAGAAGGCAAGCAGTAATAAACAGAGAAGTCAGGGAGCTGATAGCAGCTCATATTACATCTGTGATTAAAATAAGGATACTGATGTATTTTGCTACACCTTTAAAACTAAGCTTTGCATTGATCTTGCTTATCCTTTCAAAACAAGCACTAGCTTATTAAATGTGGCTTCTAAACTTTCAAAATAAGCACTAAGTTTTTATATGTAGCTTCTAAACTTCCATCTGCCTGTGCTGTTGGATTTTCCTCTAAGGTTTCATGTGCCTGTGCTGTCCGATTTTCCTCTGTTATTTTTCTTCTTTGTGATAGGAAGTCTAATTTCTAATACAAGGTGGATGAATTTGCTAAACTGAGTCACCACCAAATCAAAGCAACTGTGTCCAAGTACAAAATCTAGGATAGAAAGATAACTGTATGGAATAAGTGAAACAGAATGGTGAAGGAAAAGTTGCTGACATCTGCCAAGGAATTGCTTCTTGAAGAAGTTGCCTTCTAAACAGTTAAATTTGTAGGAGCTGATGGTTATACATATTTAAAAAACATTTGGACACCATGTGCTGGATAAAACTGTGTGACTGTAGTGTTAACTGTGCTCAAGAGGAACCAGTGGGGAAGCTTGTGTAGAAAGGTAAGGTGCTGCTTTCCGTTGTGGATCCACACTGTGGATTACAAAAGCAGTGGAACAGAATCAATGACTGAGAAACACTTCCAGCTGAATAGCTGAGGGTTCTTATACTTTTGCTCTTCTTCTTTATTTAGGTTTTTTTTTGTTAGTTTTTAAGCTTTTTTTAATTTCTAACCTTTTTGCTGTTCTATCTTTGAAACTGAAAAAGGTGTTATTTTCTTAACACCTTTTATGCCAGTTTTTTTCTTTCCTACTTTTTCACATCCCATGTCTTTTCCTGTCTTCTTTTGACTCATTTGGTCGCCTTTGGTACTGTTCACCTCTTTCTATTTACTTTCAGTGTCTCTATATGTTTGAAAAAATGGAAAAACAAGTTGAAAAATTGAAAAAAAAGTTACCTTTTGCTCACTCCTTATAGTTTTCTCCTTATAGTTTTCTGTAGCTACTCTTCTTACACATACACAAACTTAAACACATTCACCCTTTGCATTTCTGCTTTTGTCCTCCTTTCTATTCTTGTACATTCTGTACTCCTCATTTAATGTTATGCTGTCTCTTCATGTTGTCATTTATCTGGTCAACACATTTAGCAGTCAGTTTGTATGTCAATACAGAATGCTGTTCGTGTGTGAAATTTAGAGAAGGTGTAACAGAGTTGATAAGAATTAAGAATAATGAAGAGTATGATAGAACTGTTAAATGCTGTTGTGATTATGATGTTTGTTTTGATAGTTGACTGTGTCTGCTTGAAAAAAAAATTCCATCATCCTGTCTGTGTTAGGCAGAAGAAAATGATCTAGTCAGACTAGTGGAATTGTGGCGTGCGATCTGTATCTACTGGGGCGAAATATCTTTTCATTAGAAGACTAATTCGCTTTTACATGACATTCAGTATCAAAACATAAAAGCTGATTTGATCATATTTCAGTAGTGTAAAAAGTGTAATAAAGATGAGATAAAAAGGATACACAGGATTTAGGAAAAACATTGAAACAAATATTCATATATGTTCATACTAGATAAGGAACCTGTTTCCTGCATATGATCAAAATTGCATTTGTCTGTTTCAGTTTTAGTTTGATTGTATACTAAAATTTTGGGGAATGGTTCAACTTTTCTAGAATAATTTCTGCAGCTTTCTCAAAAGTACTGTTTTCTTGTGTTTAAAGTTTGTCTGCTAGTTTTACTAGCAATGTGAGTTCGACTTTTTTTCCTCTTGGTTGTTGCTATTAATCCTTTGTGTCACTCTAGAGAATTACAGTTGTCAATATTTAAGCTCTCTTAACAACCTGAGCATAAATGACTTTGTTGATATCACTTCTAAGTTTCTAATAAAAAATAAAAAACCCAAACCAGTTGTGATATATATGACTAATGCTAAATGCTGTCTTTGCCCTTTAATAATGAATTCATCAGTGCAAGTGAAACACAAGAAAGAAATCTTGTGATTTTCTAAAATGAGTTGTCTTGTTATACTGCAAGTAGAAAATATTTCAGAGTCTCATAAGAAACACTGAAAAAAAATACCATGTGGTATAAAAGACCTCTTAGTTAACTAGAAAATTTATTCAGGATAGTGTGCTAATTCAGGTAATGACTATTAACATACTATGTATAAAAATTTCATTAAATCTTTAATTGGCATATATTTTTTGTTTGTCAAAATGATTATTTTTATTTGAATCTACCAAACTAAGGATCAGAGCAAGGAGCAAATCTGAAATATTCTGATGAGCTTGTGCACTGCTTAACAGCTAATAGAAATATGGTGCAAAATCCCATATTGTTATTCAGAGATGCTTCAGGGTTTTATTTGCTGTACCAAATTCTGTTAATTTTACAGAAATTTCTAGGAACCCTGTAAACTGGCCTTCACTTATTCCAGAAAACATTTAATTCCTTTCTCATTCAGAAATTTGAATGGAAAAATTTTCCCAGCTCATGTACAAGATCGAATTTGCATTAAATGTTGTTAAGCTGTCTGGAAAATAGGTACTGTACTTTTAAAACTTTTTTTTTTTTATGAGTACATAAGAATATAATTTCAGGCCATTGGAACTAAGCAATTTTAGTATTTAGTTCTCCATCCCTAAAATAATATTTGTATTTGTGAATTGTTTGAAAACTTTTTAATTGTGCTTTTCTAAAGAACTGTTGTTTTCTAGGATAGCACTTCTTCAGAATTCACCTGAGAAACATTTAATAGAAAAATAAAGAAAATACTGTGTGTGTAAAAGAAACCCAAAACCACACACACACCAAAAAAAAACCCCACCAAAAAACAACAAAATAAGAGTGACATTTTTGATTTAGTAATTTTTTTAATAGTCCAGTTCTAACCACAGTATTTGCTGTATCTTATTTCCAGTAGTGATATGCCAGAATGATAGCGTTTACAATAGCATCCATCTCTCTTAGCAAGGAATTGCTTTTCATATGGAGCCTCTCAGATATATATTGTCAAAGAGTGAGTGTTCTAATTAGGCTACAATTTTAGATCAATGAACTTAACACCATGTGTAAGCTAATGCTTCTCCTCCCTTTCTGACTCTGAGATGACCATCTCTAAATTGGGAGACCTCAGGCCAGCATGGCTATGTGTTGAAACAGTCTAAAGTTTGCAGATATTTACATCACTGTTAATTATAGTTGTCCAAGCAAGCAACCATCCTGTTCAATGGCAGATTAATGCCACCTGTGTAGTAAAACACAAGGTTTGTCTAGAAAGGCAGTAGAAGGCAGTTTTAGTAGAGGGGTTCATTGCTTTTGATTTGTAGGAAGAATTAGTTACACATTTGTGGTGGAGCAGTGCTTGGCTATCAGTCTCACTGGAGGCATTTTAAGAAGGTCGTGTTTGTGTATGTTACCGTATGATGTTATCTAGAGCTACATTACTGGGATTGACTGACTGCTGCCGCTAACTTTTTCAGTCTGCTGTTTTTTCTTGTTAAAAAGCCCTATAGCCCTATTTTTTAGTGGTTGAAACATGATCATTCATACCTTAACTTAATAAAAAGAAGTTTTGTTTTTAATAAGACAGGAAATGGAAAATGTGAGAAGAGTTTTCTTCTTTCCCAAATAGGAAAAAACCCAAAAACCATTTGATAGTTTTTGATACTTCTCAAGTGTATGCCCCCACCAGTGTTTACACAGTGAATTCTGAGTGGTGATGTAGTGAGTTCTGGGAGCAGAAAGAAGGCTGTCCCTTTCAGGGCATTTGCAACTGGAGCAGCATACCACATTTGGAAAAAAGTGGTGCACTGCATTCAAACACTCCATAAGTTTTCTCCTACAGATTTTTCCTATGGATTTTTTATTAGCTGAGAATATACACTTGTGCATGCTAGCTGAATAATCTACATGATTTAAATGTCCCCAGGTTCTTTGTGATGTGATTGACTATAATGACTCCTAAAGAGGATTATTGGTCTGCTGGCTCAAATGTGTGCTTTATTTCAGTTTTACATGTGTTTTATTTCAGTCTTATATTTATTGCACATTGTCAGAAATAGGCTTAACTACTTTTTGATGACTGGTTTTAGCTATTGTCCTCATTGTATGTCTATTTTCGTTTGGTTTATGTTCACATAGTATATAGTAAAAGCACATGTGTAGTAGTCAGTAAGTGCAGACATTGTTTTGTAAAGAAATGTACGAGCACAGAAGGGAAAGGCTAGGCCTTTAGCATAACCTGTTGATAAGGTTTTGGTACTTCTCAATCTGTTTTTTCATGGCCACGGTACTAAAAGTAGTCATGGGTACAACTTAAAATACTGTCATTCTTTCCTTCCCCTGGAGTCCCCTAAGAAGCTTTTTTGGAGTAGGAAGGTAGGTCACAGTTGAAAGTAATTTTTTGCATTCTTTGTTGCTTTAATTAAATGGACAGGATTAAATTCTTTAAGGTATGTAAATTTTACTGTACTCATTTGGTCTGTGCTGTATATATTTTCTTGTGTTACTTTTCATGTGGACAAAAACCAAGTGACTGATCAGAATTGTCTAACTCATCTCATCAGATACTTCACATGCAGTTTTTGTGAAACCTGTACCAACATTTGAAACTAGACTTCTTCTTAATATTATTGTATGTATATGTGTGTGTATATATATATGTGTGTGTGTATATATACACTTAAATTTCCCTAGTTTTGATTAATTTTTTTTTTTCTTCATTATGTGCTGAAGCTCATAATGATTTTTCAAGAAAAGCTGTTATTTTTGACTGGAAAAATTTCTTCCTGAAAAGGAAGCTTAGGCAATTACGTTGCTCTGGATATCTTTTTTCTTTTTCTGCCTTAAATATAGGCATCCCCTGGGCATTTTCAATTTAAGTTGCTAGAGCTCTGCATCAACCATGTTCCTTTAAGAGATGCTGTGGGGAAAGCCCACAGAAAAGCAAGGCAGATGTGTGTGAGCTCCATAATTTTTGGTATTCCTATCAGACATGTAAGGAGGAAGATGATATGACTGTCCCAGCCACAGGAACCATTTCTGTTGCCACTTTCAGTCTATGAGATGGTTTGGGAATGAGACTCAAGTTCCTTGTTGAAATTGGATTTCATTACTTTTGCTTAAAAAAATTAATGTTTTGGGTTTATGAACTATATTCTGCAAACTCTTCAGGCTGCATGCTCTAAATGTGCTGGACACCATGTAAAGAATTTCTTACAGCTGGTTTCCTTCTTCACTCATAACAGAAATACCTGAGTAAAAAAGGGTGTTAGGACTTAGTATGGAACACTGATGGGGGTCTCATATTCTCTCATCCATATTTCAAAAGAAAATTAAGTACAGCTAGATAATATTAAATGTTTCCATGCTCAAGATCCTGTTTATTTAAAAGAAAAAAATGGCATGTAGTACCAGTTATGTAGTAACTATAGTTGTCTTGTTTTTGTTTAACTCGAATTTCTCTGTGTCTTGGCTGTATTTCTGACAAACATGGTGAAGTGATTAATATATAAAATGCTTTGCTGAACCAGGCATTCATCCTCAAGGCTTACTTTCTCATCAAAGGGGAGATTTGATTTCTCCTAATGGCCCAAAGAGTTTTTTATTGGGGGATATTTGTCACTATTTTAAAATATATCTATTTATCTGTATGTCTACATCTTACAGTATAGATGATGCCTTTGGGAGAGGGCAGATAATGTTCAAGGGACAATAACTGTAGAATCAATTTGTGGAAAGCTCAGTTTCCTTTTATGTCCTGTAATTTCCTTTCTCCTGATTTGCTTGTTAAAGAGAGAGTGCTTGTTAAAGCAAAAGTAGGTTCACTTCTGAGTGTATGCCAGTTCATGCAAGCTGGAATTCTTGGTTTATCACACTAATTTACCTTCACTGTGGCTTGAAAATATGGCCTATTTTTGAAAGCAAATGTTACCCTGAGTAAACCTGCTAGGTTTTCAAATGTTTGCAGAAGGAAGTAAAAAGAGATGAATTTTGTCTGGAACGCAAGCAACATGTGTTCATATTTAGGACAAGTAATTGCATGAAGGGATTGGGAAGCCAGGGAGAGTGATTTCAACTTACCCGGTTTTATAGATGGGAATATGTGAAAGGAAGGTGCATTTTGAATCTCTTGGTGGTCAATATAATTAATATACCATACTTTTGTTTTAATACTCACCCTTATTTTATAATATCCGTAATATTTTTCAAGCAATTAAAAATTTGTTGGTATTTGAAAAACTCCTATGCTTATTTATCAGTAGAGGAGAGGAGATGTACCTGACAACAAAATGCTTGTCCATACTGTATGTATTGCTCCTAACGTTACAGCAGCTCAGAGTTGCATAAAAGAAACTAAGAAATTTAAGATACCTCAAAAGATACTACCTAGTAGTGTGAAGATAGTTTTTATGCAACTCGGTGTTTACAAAATGTCCTCCACTAAACAAGTGCCAAAGTACTTTTTATATGTGGACCTCATTATCATTGTGTGAGATAGCTCCAAAACACATAATACCTCTTAAAATTCTGTTCTTGAAAACTGAAATAAGAATGTTTATCTTGATTTTACAGATCTTAATCCAAAGCATGGAGATAATAGATAGCTTGTCTGCAGATACCTAAGAAAGTTAGGCACAACAAGGAAATAAAGTAAAGTTTTGTGGTCCAACATAAACCTTAAGTTGAAGGCTGTCTGTATTACAGATAAGAATTGACCCACACATTCTTCCATTAAGGAGTTAGTCCTCTCTGCACCAAAATGCATACAGGTTGGTGATATTTTAACCTGCAGCATAGATAAGAACAGATCAGTCATAGCTAGGACTGTGACTTTACTTCCCCAGTACTGTGAAAGGCCCAGTGCATATAGCAGTGTAATTGAAAAGATGATCTTAAGCATGGGAGGATTCATATTATCAATATTTGTGTTGTAACAGAACATAATTTCTAGTAATGAATTTCAGCTACAGTGATTTTAGATTATAAGTATCACTATAGGTGTTGGCTTTGAGTCTGTTTTAAATAATAATTTAATGGACAAATGTTTACCATTTTGTCTTTGTTTGAATTTGTGTGTGCAGGCTGTAACCTTCAATGCAAAGGGAGAATAAAATAATTAATAAAAGCTTGCTAGCTCATGGGCTTTTTCAGTGCAGAAATTTTTGATTGTAAAACTTTCAGGCATAGTGTGATAAGTTGTTGGAGGGCAAGATAACAGCCAGAAGTCAGAAATGTTCCCGTGTGTTGTGTCTTTAGAGTGCAGAAAGAGGTATGATGGCAAGTCTGTTCCTGCTTTATTAACTTGGAGGTGGTGCAGAGTTGGAACCTGTGATAAAGAAAATAGCATATGGAGCCCTTTGCTATGGAGGTGTATTTATTAGTGATATGTGTTGCTTCACAACTTACATGAGACAGAAATGCAGAGTTAAGCATCTTGTGTGAATGTCTTGTGTAGCTATCTAGCCTTCTGGTGTACAGTTGCATGGAAGTAAATATTTAATGAATTATATTTAATAGAAAGTATCTGGTCAGACTATCAGATTCTCTTTTGCTTCATCAGGAAGACAGGGACTTTTTCTGAAAACATCCTGTTTTGTACTTCCAGAGGGTATTTCATATCTTGCACTTGTTTTTAATCAGTTAAAGCTTGTGAATATCCCATATAGGAATTTGTTTGAAGTATTTTTGAAAGAAAGATTATGCAATACCAATGACCTAGATGGCATGTAGATGCTCAGTTTCTTCATTTGTTTTCTCTTGTCCAGAGCATAGAGATGGGAAGAATTCTTAGAATTATTTTTAGATTTTTAAAAGTCAGCCTTGATTTCCGTGTGTAACAGTAATCCCTTGGATAGGCCTGAAAGCAGTACTGTTTACTCTTCAATAGTGCCATGTGTTTGAAATTTTTTATTGCATTTTGATGCCTGTGTTGGGTTTTTTTTGCGGGTTTTTTTTTTTGGTGGTTTGTTTTTTGTTCTTGGTTTTTTTTTGTTCAGGGTTTTTTTTGTTGGTGGGTTTTTTTTTTTTTTTTTGGTTGTTGTTTTAAATAAAATACTCAGAAACTTCAACTTATAGTGGATTTTCATACATTTACTGCTTGGGTATAGGAAAAAGAGCTACCCAATGTATCCATGATTCTTCACATAGTGTGCCTGAACTACAAAGTGTTTTGATTTATTGCTGTCTAGTTTGCATGTGTGTAAAAGATCACTTCCTAGCACTATAATTGTGTTATCTTTATGACATCACATTTGCTGTGACAGAAAGATGTTCAAACAGTTAGGAGTCAGTAATTCTGGTTTCCTTCTTAGATTAAATCCTGCTTATTTTCTATTTACACATTCATCTGAGAAGGGAGCTATTGCTCCCAGTGCATCTTTGCACCTCCATCACGGAGCTGCTGCCTTTTTAGTTGATGTCTCCTTCTTTTTAAAATAAGAAGAAATTGAGTGCATGACTGTGTGTCTCTAGCACCTACCACTGCTCCTCTTTCAATTTACAGCATTAAAATCTGTGAAACTTGCATAGAGATGTTGTCTTACACATGTATAGGCTGCTGAATTACAAAATATTACTATCCTTTTTTCTGCCACTCAGATCTGCTGTGCTATGTAAAAAGGGTAAGCAGTTTCAAGTTCTGCATCTTTGCAAGCTTAAATTTGTTACTTGTGACAGTAAGTTACTATTTGTAAAACATACTCAGTTTGGTAAATGTGAGTGGTGGTGGAGTTTTTGTTTGTCGTTGCTGGTGTTAGAGCAAGACTGATGGTTTCAGCTAAGGGAATCGTGTTCTTTGGGCTACAAATAAGCTTTTCACTATCATACCTCTATCTGTGGTGCAATACAATGTGGTGGTGTTTACGTCATCAGTGAAAAGCTAGGGCTTTTCAGCTTATCTTGAGTCATCTTGATCTGAATGTTTCTATTACCATCAAAACTTAGGATAAGCCAAATGCATAAAGTATTATAAAAATGTCTTTTCATGACAGAATAAAAATCTCTTGTGACTCAGAAAATCTGCTATGGAAAAGTTACTTTTGATGACTAGTGAATTTTGCTTGGCCAAAACCATTGTGTCTGTTAAAATTTATAAAAATCTGATTATGGATGCTGAAACATGAGCTCTAGATTACTCATTTACAGATAGAAAATAAACCTCCCAACAGAATAGCTCACTACTAATTACACAGAGGAAAAGCAGGAAAATTAGAAAATTTAGATCAATCATCACCTTCGTTATTGTGATTCTAATTATATTTAAAATTTTAATAAATTTCTGAGTCACAGTATGTGAAGTGACCAATTAATGTCAACACAAATAATATCCTTGAGATTTTACAATGCTCACTGCTACTCACATGTTGTCTGAGGAGATCTAGGTAGGCATAGGAAAGGAAGAAAGGAGAGGATAGGTTGGCCAGGAGGCTGCCCTGGGGTGCATCAGGCACATCACCAGCTGGGCAAGAACGGGGATTGTCCTGATCTGCTCTGAGCTGGGGTGGCCTCACCTCCCAGTGTTGGGGATTTTGCTGTATGAGGAGCAGCTGAAGTCACTTGATCTGTTCAGCCTGGAGAAGCGGAGAATGAGGACAGAGCTCACTGCAGTTACAACTTCCTCATGAGGGGAAGAGGAGGGTCAAACACTGATCTCTCCTCTGTGGTGATCAGTGACAGGACCCCAGGGAATGGCCTGAAGTGGTGTCAGAGGGGAGGGGAGGTTTAGGTTGAATATCAGACTAAAGGTTCATCACCCAGGGGATGGTTGGGCACCAGAACAGACTCCCCAGGGAAGTGGTCACAGCACCAGCCTGACAGAGTGCAAGAAGCAGTTGGACAGTGTTGTCAGGCACATGGTGTGACCCTTGGAGATGGTGCTGTGCAGGGCTAGGAGCTGGACTTGGTCCTTGTGGACTTGGTCCTTGGTCCTTCTAGGTCAGAGTAATCTGTGATTCTGTAACTGTAGAAGGAAACTTAAAGCTCAAGGTTTTTGGTTTGTGTTCAACTTCCCTAGCAAGCACCTGCATTTTCCACTTTGGGTTCTGTTTCTGTGGGAGTTTTACAGACAGCCCCGCTAGCAGCTTGTAAAATGCTTCAGAACAGGACACAGATGTAAGGTTGCTTTAAGTTACAGGTAAGGAGAATTTGTCTACTTATACTGTATTTGATTTCAATGTTAGGAGTTGGGGGATGGGAATCAAACGATATATGAAGGAATCTCTATTTGAAGATGTCCTTCCTATTCTGGAATGCAAGTGCCTTTTCTTTGTCCAGTTTATTGCATTTATTGCCATCTTGGCTTAGTTAAGAGTGGATTGGGTGTTTTGCTATGCGGACTCTTTCCAAAGCACTGGCAAAGATTTACAGTAAATCCAGCTGAGTTTCCCTGAGGGTTTGAGCTGAAATTCTGACTTTCATATTAAATGGTTACAGCACAAGCATTATTTGTTAAGTTTTTATGAAGCACGTGACTTGCAAAATAGGCAACAGGGATGCAAATCATTGGTTAAAAAATATATCCAGGATACAAAGGGCTCCTACATGACTTGAAGGGACAAAGATAAAAGCTTTATATCTTTAAGAAGAAAAAACACCCCTCCCTCAAACTTTTTTGTGCAAGTTACCCTTGTTTGAGGAATTCACCTCAAAAAAGGGCTTCCCTTTTTTTTCTTTTTTTTTTTTTTTTTTTTTTTTTTTTTTTCCTAAACACCTGATACTTCAGGCAACTATTCCAAGTATTTCAACCAGACAATGTTTTGGGGTTTGGTTTTGGTGTTTTTCTGTTCAGCTGTACTTTTGTAGTACTTCTAGATACTTTGGCAAATGTCTTTTTTTGTGGTGTGGCAATGACCAAAAGTACTTGCTATTCATTTCCATGGCCTTATTTATATTTTTATTGGTGTTATTCTTTGTGGCAGGCTGCTGCCAATATTTTTGCTAGTATTTTGGGTCATATCATGAATGCATAAATATTGTCCCATGCCATTCCAGGCAGAAATCTCTGTTAAACATTGAAATGACCCCTCAAATGTCACTTTTTTTTTTTTTTCCCCCAATTCAAAATTGTGCTATGCTTTGAAAATAACTGTGTCTTTGACAAGTTTAGATTGATGTGTGATTAGAGAAAACAGTATTAAAAATTCTGGAATTATCTATCTGCACTTTAGTCTTCTGCATGGTTCCTGCTAGATTAATCACTTGCTTATGTCAGGATTAGCATCAATGGGTGCTTAGAGGGAAATGAAAGATAGTGACATCATCATGAAATCAGGCTCTCCACCTTGCAAATGCAATCATTTTATTTTCCTTTCCTGTCATGCATCATATCCCATCTGTTTGCATTTCCACATTGGTTCCTTATAATTTTCCTCTTCATTTTTTAGGGAAGACTCAAGTTTCAGCAGCCTTGTACATCCTCCCTCCCTTTGCAATAAAAGTCTATAATGAGAGTGAAAATCCATTTCTAGTCAGGGAATGTTTATAGATGTATTACTGTAATCAGTTTTACCTGATATAAACCTCTGTTATGTTAAGGTGTTTCTGGTTTGCCTGTGAAAAAAGGGGAGCTGATGAAAGGTGAATCTCTGCTTGCTTTGTAATTTTTAATTGTATTAATGCGAAGCAAATACACATTTTAAATGGAGCAACTCTGTGCTACTACAGATACACTTCTCCTTGTCGCTGTTGAGGCAGGACGGGAACGAAGAGACTTAGATCAGAAGGTTGTTGAGAGTAAAACTCCGATTTATTCAAAATACACTGCTCTTTTATATAGAGCTTTGTGAGGACCAAATTCATTGGTCCTGAAGTGAAAATAATCTACAGTATTAGTGTAAAGTGCTTGAAGCACAGTGATAGAACTTAATTATAAATAATGTGAAAAACAAGAGAGATAAAGAATTATTTACAGTCTTCTTTAGGTCTTTTCCCAGGCCTCTGCCTGGCTAGAAATTCTCAGTTTCTTTCTTTGACTGAATCTGAGTCCCACATCTCCTTTTTCTTTTTTTTTTTTTTTTTTTTTTTTGTACCATTATGCATCTATGCCTGTTTTAATGTGATGAAGCATTTTTGGATGTGTAGGAAATGCTAAAATGGAAATTATATTAAGAATGTGATGGATTCATTTTAACTCAAATAGGAATGAAATCTCATGTAACTATCTTCACTTTGTCACAGGTGGAACACTCTTGTAGTGTTGAAGGTGCACAGCAATTCCCAGCCTTCACAGCCTCTTGGCTAGTTCAAGAAAATTTCTACATAAAATGTTTTGTGTTTTGTGGTTTTTTTTCTAATTTCTTGGCTTCCATGCAGGACCAAAATATTAAAATGTTCTTTGACTACACTGCTTTAAGATTAGGTAACAGGGTGTCTTTTACAAAAACCTCTGTCTTTGCTTCTGAAAAATCTTAAAATCTCCTGAAAGGCAGGAGGAAGGAGTGTGGGGAGAAAAGACAGCTTAAAGCTCACAGCAAAAAATAGAATCTGTATATACTTGAATCTCTGATACAGTGGTTTTTGATTAAGTGCAGGATAAATGATAACAAAAAACTAACTGGTTAAACTGGGAGTTCCCATTATTAACACCATAAAAATATTAAAAATAGAATTCACACAAACAGGATGTCTGGTCATAACAGTGCAGCTTTGGCTGCCTGGTATTTATGCAGCTGACCTTCTGTGCTGACGTAAGAGAGCAGTGAGGAGCCTCGTGACTGTGAATAAGAGTCCTGTTTAATGTGCACACACTGACATGGTAGCTCATGGAAGGAATGAGCTAGCCATTAAGGAGTAATGTGAAGAAATAAATTAGTACCTCCAGGGAACAGCACATACACCACTCCTGCTCTGTAGTTGACACATCCTTTCTGTAAAGCTTTAGTTTTGCCTCCAGTTGTAGCCAGAGGAACTTATAATTTTTTTTTAATAGTAGTGTTATTTTTTTCTATGGTATTCAGTTAGGAAGTAGGGTGTGATAGTATGGAGACCTTATTCCAAGTTCCTAAACTACTTATACCAAATGGATTAACAAACCAATAGTTATGGGAGATGGCCTGTGCTGCTGAGGCAAAAGGACACAGTGAGCATTCTGTGCATCAAGGAGTGCGTTCCTCCTTGGCCATTTACAGTAGAACTATTAAGGAACATCATCTTCAGCACAATAGGCAGGTGAACATTCCTGCAGTTTGAAGCCTGGACCAGACTGGCTGACATTTTAGCACAAAGAATATTTTGTGTTCACAATCCCTGCCTATCATGTGATGGCTTATGAGAGAATCAAGCTGGCTTTGGAGAGCTGTACTACATGGGTCTCACATTATTGCCATATGCAAATATATTATTCACATTCATATTGTTGTGAAATGTGATCAGCTGTGCCAACTGCACTTAGTTGAAATTAACCTTCTCGACTGTGTTCCTTTCTGTTGCTCTCAAAATTTGCATCAACTGAAGAGCAGACTGCCCTAGGTTTTGAAGGGAAAAATGTGCAAATATAGCAAAATAAGAGGTAAAAAGTATCTAAGAATATTGGTCTTATGTACTAAATCTGTACATACAGATCATCATTTTGGCTCACTTCTAAGTTCTTAGGTTTTTAGTTGTACCCTACTTTCTGATTTTTCTTCCTCTTCCTTTTAAAGGAAAATGATTTCTGACAGCACCAAAAATTCTATAGTGTATCAGCATATGTATTAATGGCATATTTGAAATAAAAGTTATGAGCCAGGAACACCTATTTCAAATATCTCAATACCTTTTTGCCAAGCCATTTGTTTACTGAACTTTTGAAAAGAGAGATATAATGTTCAATTAACTGAAGGAATGTTCAACACTCAAATACCACACGCAACCAGCTTAGTAGAACAGTATTTTTTTGTGCCTACATGCCCCTGAATATTATGGGGAAGGCTTTGGGTTGGTGTCAGTTTATAGAGGAAAAGTACAAGTCTGAAGCTATTGTTTGAGAAGACAAAATGTGTATGTGAATCCAAAATGTTGGAAGAGCACATGATACAAGTAATGTACCTTTCTTAAAGAAATTTATCTATAGTAGTGAAATGAGATTGAGAAAAAGCTTTATCAAGTTTTGATGGCTTCTCAGACTGGGGGAAGCTTTCTCTTGAAAATTTATTTTTGATCTTAAATAAGGCACAGGATGTAGTGTGTGTGTACTTATGATTTGCCTTACTACCCTTCTCTCAAAACCAAAAAGAAGTGCTATGTTTTAAGAAATGTAACTCTACACTTTTCATTGGTTTAATTATAATTTATTTTTTAGTTTGAAAGAGGTGATTATAAAAAGAAATTTGGCAGTGCTGCTTTTTGACCTTGTTGGTTAAGTGTGATTAATTCCTGTTAAGTCTTTGCATTGTCCTCTTCAAGAATCATCTTTCTGTGCCATCAATATCTCATCAAAGTTAGGCTTGCAGAAGATACCTAACACGTTTGGGTTTGTGACAGGAGAGGATGTAGATTTGTTTTTAAAAAGGTGGGTTGGTCTATAGCAAGTGTACTTGACACCCACAAAAGACTTTCTTCCTCCCCGCCTGAAGTTCTCATCAGCTGTCCTGACTCCCTGCCTGTTGAGGTTGATATGCCCAGGTGTTGGCAGAGCTTCACTTTCACAGCCTGCTTGCTTTTCCTGCAAGATATTCTAGGGGATTCTAGGGGTGCAGCAGCCTTTTCTCAAGAGTGTGAGGAGGCATCCCACAGCTCAGATGGTTTGAACATTAATCGTTGAGTAGAAGGGCCATGAGGCTATGTTGAGGGTGCAAGCATTGTCTGCATTTCTCCTTGCTGACTCTGAACCTATACAAGAGCCAGCCTGCCATGATTTCCTTGCCTGATCATTTTGCTTTGAACAAGACATTGTAATTCTTCAGATGATGCTCTGCCAGTATCATGCCAGCATGGAGTATATTGAAGCTCTTCACCACAACTAATGCTAAAAGACTGGAGCTGGCATGTAAAATTGACAACAAATGTGTTTTTGAATCGCTCTCTTCCGAATTTATATTCTCTGAAGTGAGCAGGTTAATAAATTGCATGACTCTAGGGTGTAAGAAAAACTGAAAAGTGTACTTTTTCATATGTTTTGGCCACAAACTATCACAAAACTGTAGTTTTTTTATCTTCTGTGCATGTGTCCACAGAACAGTGAAAAGCTACAAATAATGCATTGTCAATCATCAATGTACATTATTGACGGTAAGTTTTCACAGGAAATTAGCAGGCATTTGTCTGTTGTGGATTGATAGTAACTTGGCTGTATTTTAATGTGCAGCTTGGATCACTCCTGCTTAACGTCCGTAGATATACTTATTTTGTTTCCAAATAACGACCTTTATGAATAGAAGAAGAGGGTGATTAAAACCACAAACCATAATCTAGTCAAGATTCAATAATTTCTGATTTTTTGAGTCAGAAGCTCTATCTTCACTTCTCATTTTTGTTCACCAGGTTTCTACACATAGGTGCACAAAGCAGAGACTGCTGCATGCTTCTGTGAAACAGAGTTCCCAAAAGAGTAAAAGCAGATTTTCTAGTCCAAGCAATATTTTGCCTGTTATTGGTCAGTTAGACATTTTAATACTGGGCCAATTTCAAATCTAAGCAACATAGTTCTGTAGCAATGTGCTATTCAGAGGGTTCAGTCCTTAAGCAACTTAATCACAAGAACATATGATGCCCCTGTCCGTAGTAGTCTGCAGTTTGTCAAGTGGGGTGAAAGACCAAAGGATTGAAGAGTTCAGACTTAGCTGAAATTAGTAGAAATTTTCACAAATGTGGCATGCACACAACTATTGTTCTGGGAATGAAGCCACTGAATTAATGTTAGCTGATCTGTTCTTTTAAATTATTTTTTTGTTGTTTAAGTTTACTTTTGAGTTTGGGATTTAAACTTGAGGATGCGAGAAAAACACATATGTCTGTCAGCTGTGATGCAGAAGTACAATAATGTTTTGAGTGAAGCCCTTTTTTTTAGTCCCCTTTTTTTTTTTAGTCCCATGCTGTATTTAACTTCAGTGGTTCCATGTTTTATAAGCTAGAATGAAATGCTCCATATAACAAAAAGCTAACTGTACTCTTGGAGTGAACCTCTGCTAGTTTAAAATAAATACCATTGCATATATTTTCTCTAATGAAAATCTAAACTGGTATAAACTTCATATAATCTGAAGAATGTAATGGCGTAAAGCAATACAGAACTCTACAAGAGCTTATGGAAAACCTCAATATTTTTGTAATTGTTCTTGTTCACCTACATAAATGTACTACAGTGGCAGGACAAATAATTGTTTTAAAAGGTACTGGAAGAGTATTTAATGCCCAGATACATTAGCTATTATTTTTACTTTTTAGAGAAATTCAGCTGCATAAATAGAAAAGTCACTGAGCCTCTCTAGTAGTTCACTGCAGGTTCAGTGTTTGTGCCTTTCAAATTAGAATGAGTTAGGTGTAAGGAATGTAAATTGTCCTGAGACACTGAACAGTATGTATAGATAGAATGGCTGTACCCAGCAAAATCTGGATCTTTTTTCCACAGTGCAGCAATTCCACTTCATTTAGTGATCTCAGAGAGATCAGTTTAGAGAGATTAGTGAAGAATAACAGAGGGTGTGTTTGTCTAGCCACATTACCATAGGAGGAATATGAATGCTTAGTGATTTGCATTGTTTTTCATAGTTCTTTACAGATACGGTCAGCACTGTGCTTACACAAAAGTAAAATTTGGTGTAAAGATGTTTTTTAACAAGTTTTCTTCTGCTGACTGTTGAACCAATGACTCAGAGTTCTTTTGCCATCATGTTTATTTCATCATGGCTGTTCCCTACAATGAAGGAACTTTCCTGGATGTCCTGGAGGTTCCTCTGGACTTCACCCTTTTCAGATGAAACAGTGCAGCTCTGTGTGAGCTTGGGAAGGGAAACTATGGGTTTTCTGCATCCTTAACTGGATGATAGCCCTCAGTGAAGTGGGCAGCTCTGTGTAAGAGACTTGTGAGGCTTCCCACATCTGAATTTCAGAGTTGTGTGAATGGCCTCACAGATCCACTCTACAAATATCTCTGTTCTCTGATGTTTCCCCACTGACTGTTAACCAGGATATTTTACCCAGTTTATAGAGAATGAAATCCAAAAGGACCTAGTTCCTCTAAAACAGTTAATACATGCTGACATATTAATATTTTTATTATTTTTTTAATTTGACCTAGTACAATCTCATTTGTATATTACCAATTGATAGGTCTTAGGGGTTTTGTTAGTAGGGGTTTTCTAGGCTTTTGGGAGTGTTTGTCCTTTTTTTAACTTATTGTTAGAAAGATTTGCCTTCATTGTGTGGTAATCTTGTTATTCAGGGTCACTTATTCAAATTCTCTTTTTTTTTTTGTGAGCTGCTGGATACTACCTGCCAGATAATTTTCCACATTGTGTATTCCTCTCTTTTACAGGCAGGATGACATTGCATGCAGAATACAGGAAGCCAAGGCACGATCTTAGAGCCCTTGGAGTTGCTGTCCGCCTTCAGGCTAGGCTGAATTCTTTAGCCTGAGATAACTCTAAGGCATAGAAATGTGAATAGCTGGTAGTTTGTACTTGAGTTGACTTGGGAAGTTACCCTAGTGCCACACAGGTTTTTTCCTCCTTTCTGCTAAAGTCCAGGCCCTGGGCTATGTCACACTTCTCTAGCATGGCTACCAGAGAAGAGGTTAGATATGAAAATTGAGTCTTCTACCACTATGTTGCTTTGAATGGCAATGTAGATCACTTACACTAAGGCTTTTATCTAAATTATATGGCATTCTTTCTTACCCTTTACCCTTTTTCTTAGTTATAATTTCCTGCGATTATATATTTGCTTCAAGGACATTCCCATGTGATTTCAGACAAGAGGAAGAAAGCCGATCAGCTTCCAGGAAATTCCTTTGCTAACTCCAGGGGCAGGGCTTATGATATTGCGGTATTAATAGTTGCTCCTCAGAGATTTTATGAATGCTGTCTTTCACCTCCTGAAATAATCAAGATTATTTTAGTCTTGTTTCCTATAACATATGCTCACATAAAGCTAATTTCAATGTATGTGTGTTTGCCCCCATGTGTTTTCTCTTGTAACCTCGCTTGCTTTAATCGGGTGTGGGAAAAAGACAGATGTCAAAGACAACCAGTAAACACTAGCCAGATAGACGAAGGACAGTCAGTGAATCATGATATTGAAACAGAGCTT
Organism: Taeniopygia guttata; assembly: GCF_048771995.1. NCBI lineage: Eukaryota > Metazoa > Chordata > Aves > Passeriformes > Estrildidae > Taeniopygia > Taeniopygia guttata. The sequence continues at coordinate 14,772,038 of NC_133063.1, read as the reverse complement.
GTGATTTAGACACAGGGGATCACTCTCTGTAAAAAGATCCTAGAAGTTTCTGAATAAACTCCAGAGTTGACAATCAACCACATTGAGGGGAAACATGGACTTGATAGATCCTTATGCTTCTGGGAACAGCACAGTCTGGCTGCATGAAACTTCATTATCATGGAATAAAGCTATTGCTTTTATGACCTTGTATCATTCTCCAACAGTAGTGTCAAAGGGATAAGTATGATCTTGGGTGCAACTCATAAGCAGGAAACAGGATGTGTAAGTCAGTTTCTCCTTTTGATGCCAATGAACTGAATGCCTTTAGGCAAACTAATTCCACTTAGGTTTTCTACAAATGACTCAACATAAACAGTGTGCTCCACACTCCATTTCCAGTGTATGATCTGTCCTCTGCCCCTGATTGTGCTGGTTGGCCATACATTAACTTCCAGCCCCAGATCTATCCATTCTCTCCTGCACTTTGTAGTACTTTTTCAGGAATTACTTACATGAGCATAAAGACATTTTTTCAAAGAGGAGTATTGGAGATCATTCAAAATTCTTGATGTTATAACCATGGTTTGTATTGCACTGCAGTTGCTGCATGCCCAGCTGTATAAGTGGCACATACAGTTCTATTTGTTGTGATGTTAGCCACTTGGTTCTCTTGTGTCACTGCAGTGTGGCATGAATAAGACTTCGTGATGTATCTTGCTTTTCCATACTTTCAAATAGGATAAGATAATGTGATCAGGCAAATCTTTGTATATTAGGACAAATGCAAAGGTAGTAAATACATTCTGATGAGGTTTTTAGATTAATTAAGCCCTAGGGCTAACTATTGAAATATGTTGTGAGGGGATTGAAAAGAATACAAAATCTGCCAGTATATACTTCCTAGTTTTCATTTGTGAATAAAAGACTTACGGAAAGTCATATCAGAGTTGTGCAGGCTGTCCTTTCAACATTCTGAAAAAGACTGGTTTTATCTTTTGTTTTCCTCGAAGTTAACTTACACTGACTATGCTATATTCATTTATACAAAGTTAGTGATGAACTCCACTCAGGTTGTCCAGTTGTTATAGTAGTCATGCTTGCTGTCTCCAAAGCTGGACTAGGCCAGCTCCGAATGATACTTCTTGGCCTCTCCCACAGAGTACGTGTGCATAATACTATTAACTAGACAGAAGTATTTTTTTCAGACTGCCTTACAGACAAATTTAAAATACAGGTGGAAACTCATCCTAGCTTGTTTCTCTCATAGTCTAGTAGTTGGCAATAATCAAATATGCTGTGTGAGCATCATTAGATAAGATGAATTATACTTTGCTAATGAGGAACCATTTTTTTTTTTTAACTTGCCTAAAAGTAAACAGAAATAATTTATATTTCAATTTATTCTTGATTTACCTAGTTTGCTGATATATAGCTAAAAAACACTCTGACAAGTGTGTATTTTACTTAATATTCCTCTTTGGGAGAAGCCTGATCAAGACTGGAATGTTTCTGTTAATTAATTTCTGTTAATTAATCTTATTAAATTTTACAAGGCTCCCCCTCCCTGCCATGAACTTTGGCACGTGATGAAAAAGAAAAGACAGAGCCAAGACAATATTCTTAGGGACATTGGGTAAAACAGCTGATATCCCATCATAGCAGAAATGTAGAAGTCTTGCATTGCCTGTGTGGGCAAAGCAAGTTGTGATGGTATCTCTTGTTCCACCTGAAAGTACAGTGGCCTGTGAAGCAGCTTCTGCTTGACATTGTGCACAGCCTTAAAGGACAGAAAAATTTTAGTTCTCATGGTTGGTAATTGCATTAACTCTGTTCCAAGATTTTTCTGGTGCTGATTCACACCTTTCTCTGGCATCTTATAGATAAGGAAGCAAACACTGTTTTTCTCCAAGTATTTTGCTGCAGGGTACATATATGCATATGGGTGGTATGTGTGTACATGCATCATAACTTTGAAGGTATTCACCTTCAAGAGGCCTGTCTCTGGCTGTCATGGATGCTGCAGCTGTCAGCAAGAGTAGATCAGTGGCCATTTAAGTAAGCTGAACTCATTCTGTTACCTGCCCCTGGGTAATTTTTCGTGGTATTTTCCATGTTAGCAAACTTTCAGAATTTTCAGAGCTTACAGGCAATTCTTTTATGGGTATGAATCATCTTTCCAAGTTTCCTTACAGAACTTGGAGAAATAAGTTGTTTGATTAGCTCCCCCCAGCCCTTACTGTGGTCGTCTGTGGTATGAGCCAATAAACTCTTTAGAACAAGGGAGAAAGGACCATCAGATAGGAGGTGTTATGTCTCTTCTCCAGTCCTTTAGTTCTCTGGGGATCTGATAGGCACAGGAAATGTAACAAAGATTTGGGGGTTGCAGTCATGATCTGTCCTTCTATTTGTTTCTGCTTGCCCTTTTCTTTTGTTCTTTTTCTTACTTTTTTTTTTGTCTCTTTGCCTCTCTGTCCTGATATTTCTTCTTCTTTGTAATATTCACATAGGATGTGAAGATTGGCTGCTTTAAATCAATCCTTGCATTCATCACAGAAGCACCCTGTAGTGATGTGGGCTGACATATTCTGAGTGCAGAATGCTTTATTGCTTTGCAGGCCAAGAAATTGTGCAATCACGGTGGTCTTTGTTGTTTTATTTACACCCTGTGTAAAACATCAGCAGATGAAGGTGTGTCCTTCAAAGACCAGGCTCTGATTTCTAACGTCAGTGGGGGAAAAAAAGAGGCCATAGATGATTGCCCTTCTTGCAAATGAGGGGAGAGTGCTTCTACAGGAGTGCAGGAAGAATCTTGGTAATGCCTGGTGCTGTTTTAGGGTGTAGCTGCATCTGTTGTAAGAGCTATTGTACGCAGTGGTGTGGTGCACCCTGCACTGGAACATTTTCAGCTTTGACCGTGTAGTTTGGTAGCCATATAACAAAAAGCGACCTGTAACAGCCTCTAAAAGTAAAATAGATTGAAGAAAATCAATGTTGAACTTAAATTTTGAAATACTTACTCAATTCGTGTTGAATGTATTCAAGTGATTGTCTGAAGATTAGTTGGATCTCTGGTAAGGGTTGTGAGAGAGGCCTGACTGATCTAGTGGAGAGAGCCATTAGGTAAAGTAGCAAGTAACTTTTTATTTGGTGTTGTAAAATACTGTGATTGGTTGTTAGTTTGTGATTTTAGAAGTGAGATGGTGCCAGTGTATTTGATATTGGGAAGTATATGCCTCTCCTCACTTTGCTTTGCAATGCGCATCTTAGAAGTTGTATTGATCAAATGTGAAGAATTTTTTTTTTTGAAGTTACGCATCTAATGTGAAAGACTCTGGCTTGTGTGAACTGCTTTTGAATATTACAGTGAAACTATTTAAAAATATGAGCTTTAGGATAGGAGATGTTAATATAGTCTTCTCTTAATATCTGAAAAGTTTCAGCAGGAAAGAAAGAAATTTTACAGACCCCATTAAGACATTTCACAATGTCTTGTGCAGTGCACCTATTTCACTACATTTTTAGCATATTGGTTTTGGATTGATGCCTAATTTATAGCCAGTATTGCAAGTGTACACTGGGAAACATTGCCTGACAGCAGTAGCAGTGGTGTCAGTGCTTCCTTTTCTGTTCGGGTAATGCAAAGTTTTTCATGTACTGAGAATCTGTTCTTAATTCTTCAGTTGATGGGAACTGAAGGCAATGTACAGCTGATCCTATAGAGTAGCTTAATACTTTATACTCAATGATAAAATTTTCCTTATGAAACAGTGGTTTCCTAAGACAAAAAAAAAAAAAAAAAAGGCAAAAAATGCAGATAGCCATTGATTTATTTATAGACCTTGTTTTAAAAAGTAGCATTGATTTTAGCCCCGGAAAGGATTTGGGAGTTAGGTGGAAATAAAGTACAGCCCTGATCATTTTAATACATAAGTACTTCCAATAAGACAAGTATGTATTTAAATAGACTCAATGTTCATATCATCTTATAAATTCAGGCATGTACTTTCTTGATATAAAGTGTGTTGCTTAGAAGTTGCATGGCCTTGAAATTATTCCTTTATCCCTCCTGCAAAGAACCATTGCTAACCATTGTTAATGGTAGTTCTCTTCATGATTCTTTGGCTTTGCTGGCAGATTTTTTGCCATCTGAGCTAACTCTTTATTTGTTTTGTGTGAATATCTAGAATATGCCTAAAAAGTCAGTTTGGTGTGGTCTGGACATTAAATGATGCATTTAGACAACAACAACTCTTTGTTTTACACTAAAGCAGTGTTTCAGGTGTCTATTAAAATTTCATCATCTAGTTGCAAGATGTCAGAGATTCTAATGTTTAGCAGAAAAAACTTCAGACATCTCTTCAACTGCAATCAACAGCCAGTGATCTCTGTGGTAGAATATGGCATGTGCATAGCCATGGAATGAGTGGAAAAACTCAGAAAAAAATATTCTAGTGGCCTAGGACAGGATAAGGTGACTGCTTTCCTGTGGCCTCAGTGAATGTCTGAACTGAAGTGAAGCAGTGGTGGTGACAGAAGCGGTGTCCAGGGGTCTGCCCCTGCCTGCACCATTGGGGTGTGTTCTCCTGAGAGGTGTACAAGGCAAGCTCAGCATCTCCCAGGCAGAATATTCAGTAGACTCTGTTTCCTCTGTGCCTAGGTGAGGGTTAATGGCAGCAGCATTGTATATATCACCTTTGTCCCTATTTGTGTTCTTAGCTGGTTTCTTTAAGGTGAGAAAAACCAGAAGGAAACACTACATCTAAGTTAAATTCTGGAAGAAGTGCTTTGCCTTCTTAACAAAAAAACATACCAAGAGAGCAATATTTTCTTGCTTTCAGATCTCTTTCTTTTTTTGCAAACCACGCAAGTGTTTAACTAGCTGTAATAGTGCACTTTTTGCATTAGTGTCAGAGCACTTTGCTCATAGGATCTATGCCGAAGCAGTGAGTTGAGTCTGATCAAAGGATGTTCAACTGGGTATTTTAATTGACTCTTTTTAGGTATATACTTTCTACCATGACAAAACGTAAGAGATCCTCTGTGACACAGGGAGTCAGTGAGTAGTGATGCCATCTGGAAATGCATCTTAGTTGTTGATGAATGATCCATGACCTCTTTTCATGTGATAGTATTCTATGAAGGTAAAAGGAAAGATTTTTTTCTAGCTTTGTTGCTATCACTTCACAAGTGTGGTCCTAGAATTTTTAAAAATGCCTAAGGTTTTTATGATTTAGCTATTCATGTGAGATAGCCACTGTGTTTTAATGGCTTGTGTTCTTTGCCTCACAGGCTGAACAGCACAATATTACCCACCCTATTCTGTGACATTTCTTACCCGTTGTGTAACTTGTTATGATTTGGCTAGTGTGCATTATTTCAAACCTCTTTTTGCATAGAGAATGTCTGTAAAAGAGAGTGTGAAAAATGTCCTTTGAATACCAATCTGTTGAATTTATGCCCTGGAAAACAGTCCTGTCCAGAGCTTAACTGTTAAGCAGTGTTTCATAGTTCCAGCTCTGTTTTGATGTCAAAGCATGAAGATCGATTACTGAATTATTTCTTTCTTCCTTTTGATCTTACTGACACAAAATGCAATTTTATGCCCGGATGTTAGTATCAGCAATGACTTTGAGAAATAAATTCCATTTTATTCCATACATTAAAACTTTTGCTACAAATGTAGGATTTCCCCCAGTTTGGTTTTGTTCTTCTTGTGCTCTGTCAAAAACCAAAAAACCCTAACCAACAGCAACAATGCAAAAAAAAGAAAGGTGGGGGTTTTTTTTTCCACTGTTGCTTGGGCTTACAGAAGACATCAGGGTTCTCCCAATCTCTTGGACTCTTTCTTTATAATGGAGGGATTAAATTTTTTATTTTTCTTCTGAATACGGTCATGCTACAACCTGAGGACAGAAGCCTAACTTGTTCTCTGCTGTCTTCAATTGACATTGTGAAATATTTAACTGTGGCTATCCCAGTGGTATGGTAGTGGCAGGCAAATAGAACTTCTGTGAGATTATTTTTGGCTTGAGAGATGGCGCTTGATTTTGATGATACGCAGGGTGTTGCACCTGAAATTTTACCCCATGAAAAGAGCAGTGGCCCAAGAGAGTTGACGGTGGAGCCTTTTGCATCTGCAGCGGTTAGTAGGTTCCAGGTTGACACTAGAAATTACCATCTCCTTGTGTTCTTGGATATGCTTGTATGAGTTTTATGGACACTTGACTGCATTATATATCAAAACTTGCTGATTTTTAAATGAAATATAGTGCTCAGATTATGCACCATTGTTGACTAAAACAGGCTTTCTTGTTGGTTTTGTTACTGTGTCCCTTTGGAGTGGGGGGAGAGTATAGTTTGCTTTATGCATGAATCTTTTTTAATTTTCAAAATCTGAAATTAGTATAAACTTAGAACTTACTGATTTTGGTGGTGTCTTAATTAAGTCATCATGTCTAAGCAGTTTTTTGCTGTAAAGTTGTCAGGAGGGACGTTCAACTTTCCTAGATTGTTGAGTATGATAACTTTGGATACAGTCATTTTGTTCAAGAAACAAGGAGAGGGCTGTGTTTATCGACTTTCAAAATACTACTTTACTACTTTGAGATGAGAATAATTTTAAATAATTACAAATTCACTTGTGTTTTCTCTAAACTCTTAATCGTTTACATGCAAATCAAAACAAAACTGCTGCTGCATTTCACTCTCCTTAGAAGAATCTCATTTTCACATGGACCCAGCTGTTAACAGGGGACACCATGTCCTATGGCTATTTCAGGAAGACAAGGAGACAGCATTTAGAGCAGATGCTGTAGTGGAGTTGATCCTTGTGCCCACCCAGAACTTCAAGAGCTGGATGATCCACACTGGTTGTGTGGTTGTCACTGAGAGATGGCAACATAACCGAGAGGTGAAACTGCATTGGTGTTGTCCTCACGATAAGGAAAGTTGCCATCTGCAGCATCAAGTGAATGTTACTGTTCTTTTAGACTGGTCAGTATGAAAATACAAATAACCACTTCATTATATTTGTGAAAGCAACAGTTGCAATGGGCCAGACCCCTGCTTTTTTACTGCTGATTCAGACAAATAGTAGTTGCTATTAGCTAATGAATGGCCAAACTGGATTTAGTTAGAGTTATAAAGTTTCCATAGCTTCAAAGTTTTATTGGCAGTCCTAGTAACTCACAGTATTTCTTTTCCTCTCTTCCCACCATGTAAACATGAAGCTAAATTTATTTCTGGCTACTTTCAAGAGGTGTTAAACATTACGTTTCTAGTTTGCAGCCAGGGTTTATTTACGGAAAAGGAGAGGCAAATTTGCCTTCAGAGGACTTGCAGGAAATCTCTTTGTCTCTGTCTTTTCTTTCAAGCTACTCCCTAAGTCTTTGAGCACCATGACAAGGTTAGAAGTCAACCTGGAAATAAATCAAGTAATGGAAAAGCATTACTGAATATCTAAAAATATCTTCTTTAGCTCCTGATTTGCTTGTATTTTTAAACTTTTTTTTTTTTTTTTTTTTTTTTAAGTCTTGCAGTATTATCATCACATAAAATATAAAGGTTGCAGCCTCTTCGGACTCTGAGGTGTCTGAAGGATTCCTGAAGGAGTTTTTCTCAATCATTATGAGACTGTTATGCTGAGGAGCAGACTTCTATTTCAGAGACAGAAATAAGTATTACTGGTTTCAATATCATATGTGTTTCATTAGTAGTAAGTAATACCACACAGAATATTCTCATTGTGTTGCAAATTAAGAGAACACTATGGTTAAACTTTTCAGATTCTAGGTTAAAACTGTCAGGTGTTTCAGGTTTGTTGTTTTTCCCTCAGCCTAACACCCATGTAGAAAGTTAACATTTGTGTGCTTGTGGCTACTGTTGATCATATTTGGATGTATCAATGCATTTCTGAATCTGCAATCCCTTAAATAATCCTGTATGATAAATGTGGGGTGTTCTGAGGGCATAGTTGTGTAATGCAGCATGAATGATTTGTGTTTGAGAGATGTAATAATTTTACATTGTAAGATTACAAATTGTTACAAGGAATAATGAACATAAATTGAAAGAGGGAAAAATCCAGTTAGTAGGGAGAAATTCTTTGCTGTGAGGGTGATGAGACGCTGGAACAGATTGCCCAGGAAGGATGTGGGTACCCCAGCTCTGGCAGTGTTTAAGGCCAGGTTGGGTGGAGCTCTGAGCAGCCCTGGTCCACTGAGAGGTGTCTCTGCCCATCACACAAGGTGTTGAGAACTAGATGATCTTTAAGGTCCATTCCAATATCTTAACTTTATATGAATCTATGATTTGAATGAACTTACAGTTGTAGCTTCTGTTTGGTTTTCTTTATGCAGGGATAATACAGAGTCATATTCGTGTTCATGTGAACATGTCCATGTTCAACATTCCATGTTCAGTGGTGGCTTGAAAGGACTGTAGAGAGGAACGGGCACATCTAAAGAACCTGCTCTGATTTTGTGTTCTGTGCAGTCATAGCTCACATATACAGCTCAGAAATAAAAGGAAGGGCAGCTGAGCTTGAGCTAACAGAAAACAGGGACTTTGTTTCACATATTCTGGAGTGATTTGGTTGCTAAATTAATACCTACTTATCTGGCTGCTGACTCATACAAGAATTCAAGTCATCCAAAAAGAGATGCTTTTGAGCCTAATTTCAGCAAGTTAATATGGCCTAACTGTAATTGTGCTTTTTATTTCTGCTGAGTATGCTGCTGTAACAAAAAGGAGCTGAATGTGGTAGTCAGTGGGCTAGAGTGCTGGAGTTAAAACACAGTGCAAATCCATGATTCATGGCACTTTGAAAAATCAAGGAATCACCAAATGGTTTGGGTTGGAGGAGACCTTTAAATGTCATCTAGTATACCCTTCTGCCATGGATGGGACATCTTCAACTAGATAAAGAGCAAGTCTGTGCTTCCTACACTTGAATCTATCTATTTGCTGCAAACTTGTGTCTTTATGGCCTTAATGAATACTCATTACTGATTTATTAAGCCACAAAAATGTCAGATCAAGCCAAGCCAGAGCTTTAGAAAGGTTTTAATTTTCACTGGGGTCCGGATTTAGTTTTAAACTTTTAAATTAGGACTGAGGCTTTGCCCAAACTGTCAGTATTGTGCACCAGATTATGCTTCTTGAAGGAAGATCCCTTGAGGGCAGGTTGTGCATGGCTGTGCCAGGTCTCCTGTAAACAGGCTCCCTAGTGCAGAAGTCCTTCACTTTATCAGAGTAATGCAGTGCAAGAAAAGGATCTGACTGTATGTTTCCATTGCACAGAAGGTTTCTGTGTTGTCCTAGAAATGAAATAGTTTTACTGTGACATAAAGCAACATGATAATTTCCTTTGAGCAGATGTTGGGATTATTGTGATTTATTTTTCTGAGAAGGAACCGTCTATTAAATTCAGGTGTTACAAAGCCTGATACAACTTGACATGGAGAGAAAGCCATAGCTGTGGAAGCAGTAGTCTGTCTTTATAGGCACAACATGTGAAGTTGTCCTGGTGGAGCCATTCTTATATAGTTCCTTTGATTGTGTCTCTGTTTTGGTCTGACCACAAACACTGCATTTACAGTCATGGCCACAGGAATGATCTGAAAGATGATGTGATTGTCATGGGATTAAATGACTCACTGAGATTTGCAGTGAATGAATTCTGGATCTCTTGTGTGCAAATAAAGTTGTTTCTTTGAAAATACAGTTAAAAGCATTACAGGATATGACATTTTTACCTACTTGCACGAATTTGCTTAGCTGTATTGATTGGAAATCAGGAACTCTTTGGGATCACACTGGAAACTGCTATAGCATGCCTCTGTAAAAACAGTGTCCAGTTCTGTCTTGTTGAACATGTTTTTGTGTTAGTAATATTACCTACACCAAAACAGTGTTCTCTTTCCTTGATAAAAGGAAAAATGCACTACTTCCAAGAAGGCATAGGTTAAAAAGATACCTGGATATCTTCATTCCTATGTAATAAGCAGAGGACGTAATTTTAATTCTTGCCACTTGCAAGAAGTATTTTCCATTAATGAATATATTCTCTGATTTTTCAGACATTGGTAATAGTATCTTTTCCTGTTAGTTTTGGGGGGTTAAAGATGTCAGTTTCTACTGAAACTAATTTTTTATTTCTAGGAGTACAGCCAGCTTCACTTTACAGAATTTCCTGAGCTGTGTGTTAAAGGTTTGTTTTAAAGAGAAAGCTTGAAGAACGTGAGAGCAGGGAGTAGGGGTCAGGAATGTGTGTGTATGTGTGGTGGCATTGCTTTCCATCCATAGATAGCAGCTTGTGAGTTTAAATGAAACACCAGCCAAAACTTTGATGTCTAGAAACAGCGAACAATTCAACTCAAAATGGTGACTATGGTGAAGGTACTTGGGCATTCCCCATGACTGTTTTTCTCAATGTGATGGAAACATTTAATTGTTTTTTCTTGGTAAGAGAGTGCTAACAATGCACTAGACATGCCATGAATTTTTGCATAAGAACAAAGCATCTCTTTGTATCCTGCCAGTAGACTGTTTGTGGGTTATCTTGGGATACCTGCCCTCATGTGTATAGCAGAATTGGCATGCAAAAAGGAGCAGAGTTGACCCTCTGAACTGAGTTATTCATCTATTTAGACATCCCTTGATCATTGATTTTTGACTGTCTTAATTAATTGTTTAAATTTGATGTCAGTACTTATCTTCTATTTTGAAAGGAATAGTGGAAGTCCTAGAATTAGGAAATTTAACAGAGTCATGTGTCTTGATTTCCTAGTTGTCTTAAGGGAGTCCTCCATGTAATTCTAAAACAGCTGAAGGAAAGAAGGGCTTTATTCAGAAACTGTTCTGAAAGTCTCTGAAAAGCATTGTGAGACTTCAGTTTGTACCTCATAGATTATCTATTTTGACCTTTTTGACCATAGTTTCTGTCCTGCCTGTTGGTATTCACAAAATGAAGTCTATGCACAAGAGGAATTACCAACTGCTGCTTTTAGAATTAAAAGTAGTCCTGGACTGCAAGTTCTTAGACTCATAATAGCAATAATCATGTATTAATTATTACTATATTTATTGTGAGGCTATTATATGCAGAACTTGAAAGCAGACAATACTGGGAAACACATCAGACTTCTCAGTTTTGGGGTGCATTATTGGCAGAGTCTCCTCAATGTGGGGAATACACCAGATATTTTCTCACAGATGGTAATTTGGCACACATGAGGATCTGAATTCTTCCACTTCTCAGCCTCTAGGCAATCTACACAAGTCTAAAAACTGAATGGAATTGGATAACAGTATAATAGTAGAAATTTCTTGTGTAATTTCTATGCTAAGGCAAACAAATTTTCAGCATACCCTAGCTGTATAGCAAATGTGGCTGTAGGGCTAGGATTTATAGTGAGCTACTGGATACTTCGTCTTTCTGTAGGAATATTGTTCAGGAACAGCTAAATTAATTTAAGCTTCCTGAATAGAAATAAAATCATGCACAAATCAGATTAGTGGGAGCCTGCAATGAGAGTTCCTATTGCGAATGTCTGTTGCAAATAGATGTTTATCTTAAACCACTGCTTCAAACAGAGGTTTTTTAAAAAATGGTATTTATCTCCTTGAATAGCATCATACTGAGAAAGCTGCAGTCTGAAGGATTGTGTCCAGGGAACAGATGCATCATGGACAGGAGTGGTGCTGACTTCGATCCGGCACACTCATCCATAAGGACCACCTACAGGGAGAGAGGGTGTAATTCAATTTCCACACTCATTCAATCCCATGTCTTTCAACGTTGATAGTTGTGAGGGGCAGCTTTTGCCATATGGATGGCTTTTCCAGTAAGGGCTGAACCAAGGCAAACAAGCTTATTTCACCTAGCTGTAGTTTTGTTGGTTGCTTTTGTTTTGGTGTTGCCTTTCTTCAGAAAGAAACTATAAATAGTTAAGCCACTCTCTCCCATATGGTAAATATTTTTTTGCATACAATATCATATGCCAAAACTACATTTATCCTTTTACAAAGCTGGAAGTACATAGAATAGACACTGTGAACATATTTCCTTTGACACAGCTTACAGGGGGCTCGTTTGTCTGCCTGCATTTGCTCCTAATTCCAATCAGGAATACTACAAAAAGTGGAGAAGATGCCATTTTGCTTATATGCCGTACAAGCAAAAATACTGGAGGTAGGGCTATCTGAAGGTGTCAGGACTAGACTCAAAGTGTGTGTATGAATAAAAACCTCTAATTTTCCTCATGCAACAACTTATTGTAACAGTATGTTACATTTTGGGTAGAGCTGAGACATCATTTTTAAGCCTTTCAAAGTTCCTCTTTTCAGTTTCCTCATGCAAATCTTGCTGTTTCCACTTGCTGAAGTCAAGGCTTAGCATTTGTCTATTTACCTTCATGGCCACAAATATTTTTTCTAAAGTATTTAGAGACATCTAAAGTAAATTTACTAGAACAAGTTTTTTTGGCAGATCTGCAATGATCAAAACATATGTCAGAAAATGCTTTGGTAATTCATGCTTCTTATGCACTGGTTACATGCTTTCTTGGTTTAGATTCCATAGCAGCTTCCTGCTGGTTTCTAAAAACCTTCCGTGTTGCAGTTGGAAAATATAACTACTGAATTTCATCACTTTATTGGCATGTAGGTTACATAATTTTGTGCTGCTGTGCACATATATAATATTTTGAAACCATTTTATTCCTATATATAAAATTAGTTTGACCCATACCAGTATACTTGGTATTGCCAAATAAGAATTGAAACAGTGTGCAGATGTCATCAATAATAAAATCCATGAACAAGGTGTTTGGGGGTGTGTAATGTGTTGACTTCAACCTCTACCAAATTTGAGCAAGCTTGTTGCCTGCAGCACTATGCTTTATGTTACGCTCTTTAATCTCTTCATGTTTCAGCATTGTACTGAAAGTTAACCAAAGAATATAAAATGTCAAAATAAATTTAAATGATCACAGTGCGTGTATTTTAAAATGATTACTCAGAAGGTGTTGTGTGCTCCACCCTGCAATCCTTGCAGATGAGTTTCACTGAAATCCGTGGGAATTTTGTCTCAACAAGTTCTGCAGCTAAAATCGAGTTTGTTACATCTGAAATCCTTAACATATAAATCTAGCACAAAGCAAGGCAGTTGCAGCTCAGATTCCCTAGTTTCTAAAAACTGTAAACAAGCCTGGTTTAGGTAGTCCACCCAGCAAAACAAAAAATAAAGTTGCTGTTAATGTTCACAACAAAAACTTTTTTTGATGTTAATATTGTCAGAAATAACTTGTCACCTATTTTTTTTTTTCCTTTAACTTTGTTGTTACAAGATGGTTTTCTGATGTCCTCTTCTGAAGTTTTAGCCTGAAGTCAGTTTAGTCAGATCTATTCTGTCAGAACTCATCAGCTGTTGGAAGTATCTGTTCAATATATTTTGTTTAAAATTCTGTATTTCTTGTTCTTAAAGTGTTTGTATGGATTTACAATTTTCCCAGTAACAGCATAGCATTGCATGCACACCTGTCATAAAAGTAGTGCAAAATTATATTAGGATTTTACATTGGTTCCTGCTAGTTTGATCTGCAAAACAGTTTGCAAGTTGTAATGAAGCTGAAAATGTGCAAAAAAAAAGTAATTTTTAGGCAGCTGAACAGTAATTTCTCTTGTTACTCCATTTAAGGAGTAATTAAATCTGTATTTAAAAATGTGCTGCATAGGAGTTTTTCTATGTATTTGTTGATTTATATAATTGGGGAAATTTGATTTATAGTTAGATTCACGGTAGCATTTTTTTCAAGAGTAGCAGTGTATTAGGAACAGCAACTAATTTTGAATACATGGCAAATATCTCTTATGCTGAATTAAAGTGTCTGTCTGATGTTTACCTAATGTGTTTTTTGAAGTGTCACGTGATATAATTTAATTACGAAATTGTATGGGTAAGCTAATATAGCTGGAAAATTAGCATTAGAGTTAATGTGGAAAACTGCAGAGATTTGATTTGAGCATGTAGTCTTTATGCTTGACTTTCTTATTAATACTGTTTTTCTTCTTACTTTTTATGGAGAAGTAAATGCATTTCAGTGAAGAGTACTTCTGCCTCTTGTAATATGGTAAACACACCTTTGAGCATTGTTCAAATGTAAGCTAATTGTGGAGTACTGAATGTTTTTGTCTAAGAAATAAAAATATTGGGTGGTTTCATAGTAATTACCAAAATTTTACGTTTGCTTATAGACGCCTATTATTTTTTATTTTCTTTTTATTAAAGTTTATAAGTTAAAATATAAATGAATTTGACAAAATCATTCTGTAGGTGTTAGGCGGCATCATGTTCTGCCTTGAGCTGTGCATTTTTCTGTATCACAGCTTTGAATTGCAACCAAATTCAGTTGTTTCAACCACAAGCAACAAGATTTTAATCGTCCTTATTCCCAGTTCCCAGGGATGTTTGTCTGTCTCTTACATAAACAACACCCCCGAAAGCCTTTAGACAGAGCTCAGGAGAGCAGCACAGAAGGAGTTTAGAACTGGCTTTTGGGCACCAAGTACAAATATTTTCTGCAGTGAGGTGCCGCCGGCTCCCGCTCGCCGCTGTGGGAGGTGGCCTTGTGCGCGCACGCACGGCCTCTTCACGGCTGCAGTTTGCTTTCTCAATTTTATAGCACAAGTCTTTGTTCCTATCCACTCCCTCTACAAATCCTAGGTTTCAACTGGGCAGAGTATGTTAGTTTTCAGGTTTTTTTTTTAAAGTCTCAGATTTATATAAAAATATGTAAGGTATTCCCCTGCTGTGACGCCCTGCCAGATTTTGTGGTTTTACAACCCAGTTGCCTGGAGAGGATTTTAAAAGAAATTATTACTAGTTTGGGGGGGTTTTTTTGTTGTTTTTGTTGTTGCTTTTTCCCTCTTCTCTATTGCTGTGTGAGTAATTCAAAAACAAAACACAGACTGACTGGAGGAACTGACTGTCTGGAGGAAACAGTGAGATGTCAAACATTAAGTAAACTTTCCAAAAACAGAGGAAAATCCAATCACTAAAACAAAAGGAAAACATCCCAACCAAGCAACCCAGTGTCTATATAAAAATAAATATTTTTTTTTTAAAAATTAATAAAAGGGAAAGTACGTTAGTGTAATGGAACTCACATTTTTCTCTTATGAGTAACCTACAATGTATTCTTTAAAATACAGACAATATTTGATTTAAACAGTAGCTAGTATAAGTGGAAAGGGGGAGAGGTATTCAACAAACAACTGGCTAAAAGCCACCTAAAAGTATGTTTTCCCATGATTTTGAACTCTCAACAGCCTAACTCACCAGCTTCCATTCTATCCTTTGCAATTTTACATACCCAAAATCTAGATTAAATTTATCTGTCTTGCTGTTTACTGCTGCAGTTTAGATGCTGTGATATACAGTACATGTGTGTATCACCACAGTATCATGGGTCTAAAGAGCGAGCACTTACTGGTAGAACTGGAAACCTGAGCTTTAAAAAATAAATATATAAATGGCAGTACTGTATACATTGAGAGGCCCTTAAATTGATTTCCTTACTGTGAGCAGCAAGGATTGTTGTTTGCAAGATTGCTAAGCATAAATCAGTAATTTTCAGTGTTCAGGCCAATAAGCTCTAATTGGTTTGGTAATACAAATTTAGCCATGTAAACGCTGAAAACGCTAGTCATGACAGTTTGGGTTTTGTCTGTCTTCTGCTGCACCACTACCCCTCTCCTCTGCCCCTCCTTTACTTTTCAAGTCAGTTCAAAGTGTATGGTCAAAGATCCCAAGGGAACTGAAAAAAGGGAAAACAAGTTTTCTAGAGAAAAACAGTCCTAAGCACTTTATGGAACTTAAGCAGCTTTGTGAAAAAAATTGCTTTCTGTTAATACCACAACGTGTCTTTGTTGTCACCTTCCTGTTCTTCCCCTTGAGACACATCTCAGGTTCAGATCCCTGGTTTGCTCCATGCAGATACATTCAAAACTAATCAGTATTGTAAACATTCTTCCTATTGGGGCAAACTATTTTTTTACTATAAAGGATAATACAGAAAGCCAGTATGTACTGGAAAGACTTTATTTATACTGGCTTTATTAATGATACAGACCTGGTAAAATACCATTGCTGCATTTGTTTCTTCTAGCCAAGACTGCCTTTGAGCTGGGCTTGGTGTTGTGAAATCACAGATACCAGCACTTGCCATTTACTGTAAGCATGCAAATCATATAACATTCATAATCAGCAGAAACTACAGTTGCAATAGACTATTTCCTTCCATTGCTTTTATTTGCATTAACATTTTATTTACAATAAAACAAAAATGCAGTTCTTTCGAAAATTGTGAAATGTGTGCTATGCTTGGCAAACCTTAGTGCACTTGGTTTTTCAGCTATTAAAGTAAAAGGATGTGTTTATTCACTATGTTTTCTGGAAGTCAGTGCACTAGCACCTGAAATTAAGAGTCCTTCTGCAAATGGACACACTCATCTTGTTATAGAAAGCAGAAGGGTAATGTTTCTTCTTTTGGTCTTGACTTTTAAAAACACAGATATATTCAGAGGCAGATGAAAAAGTGGTTTACTTTTACATTGTTATTGTCCCTGGAAGTGCATGATTTGTCAAAACTAGTTTTGTGATGTTTAATGCCAAAATTAAAATTTCTAAGTAATGTGATTATTAGATGAGAGATAATATTCCCAGAAGAGCATTGACTGAAAACAGCTACACTACGCAAAGGGAGTAGGGAAGGAAAGAAGTGGAATATGATCACCAAGAGCAAGACGTAATTGCAAGGGTGGAGCATATCCAAGACTGGTTTGTGATTGGATTTAGATTAAGAAGAAGAGCTTGTGTATTTAGTCCGAGAGAAGACAAATATTAGAGGCACCACAGCACCACAGCTGTAATCAGCTTAAAGGACTTTGTGCTCTTGCTAACAGAGTGGAATTGAAATTGCATTTGCAGTAAGTATGCTCTCATCTTTTGGCCTTTTTAGAGTAACTGTGCATTTTTTTTGTCACGTGCTTTACCAATTCTCGGAGTAACTCAGGTGTTACGGGTTTCAGCACTCATTTTGAGTCTCAATGAAAAATTCCTTTCCTGTCACCTTCTTCCCTGTATTGTCCATTTGCAATTAGAAGATGATAAGAAGTTGGATTTATAATTAATCACTTGTTTCAGGTGTGTTTATGAAGGAATGTCACTGTCTGTTCCAGAGTTCAATGACAATATTAAAACTCAACTGAGAGTGTTTTACCTGTCTCTGCCACATTGAGCATTTACAGCACAGCTGGTATCTGTTTGGTGACTTTAGGGGTATATGAAATACCACCTTCTTTAGGAAAAGGTTACAGGGGAGAAAATATTTCTAATACTCATGTAATCAGCTTGCTATGCCTGTTTGGATTTTTTTTTCAAGGTGAATTTTGTTTTAATAGTGAAACCTGTGACAGTTTAGCATGCTTGTCTTTCTTTAAAGTGGATCTTTCTGGAATTTATGCAGAGATAATTGACAAAATGAAGACAGATATACTGATTCATAGCTAAGCTAATTGTGGGCAGCAGTTCTCCCTTGTAACAATCAATGGCGAAATAACCATGAAGAGAAACATATTTTGGTGTACAGTGCCTGCTTTGCTTAGGCCTCTACAATGTATGCACTCTGGCTGGGAGGTGTTTAATTTGCAGAGGTGCTGAGTGTGCCTGGTTCCCAGCTTTTCTGGGACTTAAAGCTATGGATCTGTCTGAAAGTTGGTGCTGCAGAGGCTTCCCAGGCTGGAGTCTGTGGTGCACAGAAACTGCAGCACATTGTTGGAGCTGAGATGTCTGTGTTTGAAAATACCAGGGTAGTAAAAAACATTAAATTTCCAATAATAAGTTGTTTATTTTACTGTATTTTCAGGCTGGGCTGGCTAAAGTTTTATACAAATTAATGACTTCTTTAGATTCTGCTGAGAATAAGCCGCTTTTAACAGAAATTCATCTAAAGTCTGTATAATATGTTTTGAGCTAGTTTGAAAAAGTAGTAACTGTACTATGACTGCAAAATTCCACAGGGTTTTTTTGCAATTCATTTATTAAGCCCTCTAACATCACTGCAAAAGGCACCTTTAAGAAGGCCAAATGCATAAACTAGTGAGCAAGAACAGGCTGCTTTTTTCTGTGGAGGTACTCGTGCACATCAAGTTAATTACACCTGAGTGGTTGCAGAATTGTGCACACAAACTGTGATTGTCATGGGGTATTGTTGGTGTAGGTGATGATGTAGCTGGGATTTTAAGGCATATTCAGGGGATGTTAAAACATGGGAGAAAAATCCGCACAGCTAGCTAAATCTCTACTGCCTAATTTTAAAGAAAAGGGAAAAGTGCTATTGGTTTGGAGTTTTTTAAGACAGAACTATTCAAAGACTTGCAAATGTCATTAGACTTAAAGTAATCAACTGTCAAGTTTTCATTTGTTAAAAATAGGAGTTCAGTGATAAGACATTTGTCTTAAATCAGTAAGACACCTTGAAAATTTTATCTGGAAAAAGAATAATAAAAATAGTATTTTTACAGTCTTTTATAAACTGAGAACTTTAATGCCAAGTTTCTCGCTGGAGGGAAGTTTTTATAGTGAAGTTATAAACACCTGAGAACTGCAGTTTATAATGGAAAGTTACGGTCCATTTTTGCTGCAGCAGCACACGTGTTTCTAAAATGAAAGAGATTCACTTATGTAGAAGAAAAGAGGTGAGGGAGTAGCTGCTTGCCTTTGCTTCTTAAGAACAAGACCCATACTAAACAGGTATTTTGCTTGTACAGTGGAATAGATTGCCTTTCAGTATTCAAAAGCATTCATTACTTGCATTAAATTAGGTTTAAATTACTGTTATCCACCCATTTCTTAAATTAGTGGTGGGATTGCACTTTCTAAAACTTTTATGTGAATAACTTGGTGCTGTCACTGCGCGTAGCACTGCACGTTCTTACTAAAGCAAACTTTCAGTCAAGTATTTCCATAGTAGATAAGATGATGAATTACTGTTGAAGTACTGCACTTAGTGGTTATCCAGCCATTTGTACTATAAATAATACTCTGCTGCTGTACAGTTGGCCCACTGCTCCCTAGCATTATCTGCTTGATTATTTTCACATTTCTGTGGAAATTCAGTGATGAAGTGCTGTTTTTATTCTTCTTCCTAGAAAAAATAATCCCTTGAACCTAATGGGAGGTCTCCTTCTATAAGAAATTTGTAATTAGCTCATAGGTCAGCAAATTCTCTAGGTATCCTTCTTTGCAGTCAGTATTCTTTCTGGCCCCTCCTTTCCTGAGGTAGAAGAGGTAGAAGTGAAACAGCATGCAGCCTTGGAAAAAAGTAAGTAAATGCTGTTTGGCTTCCCTGTTGTCAATAGCAGTGATAGTCTCGAATCTGCCTATTTGCCAGGAAGTCCTGCTGCAGTCCATCCTGGTTCCTCCAGGTCCATGTACAAGAGCTTAACAGGACTTAAAATGTCTGGAGTGGAACCCAAAAATGCACAGGTCAGGATATGGAGTGCTCTCTGCTTAATTTGTATTAGGTCCTTTTGCTGAGGGGAAAAGTAATACTGAAAGGAATGGCACATTCTCTGCACATTTACAGAATAAAAATTAACAATTAAATTAATTAAATTTAGTCTGGAGGTTTTGGTTAAGAATTTATTTTCATTTTTTTTTGCAACAACTGCTTTTACTATTGCTTTCTCAGTCATTTGTAAAGCATTGGAGATGTTTAAGTATCTTTAAAAATGAAGGTTGTAGTAAATTATTGATGGAATACATGGTAGAAAATCTCTATTTGAAAACGCAGAACCTAGGATGCTCTTTGTTTTCAGCATGAAAACTTGTCTTTGTGCCTGCTTCTGGAAATCAAGTTGCAGGTACATCTATTTTATGTTAAATGATTCCTAGTACTCTGCAATGTGACACATAAACCTAATGGATGGAGGGCATGAAATCAAGTTATTTTAAGCATTTCACTGAATCTTCCCTACGGATGCATAAAAACCAACCAAACCAAACAACAACAACAAAAATATTAAAATATCACCACCACTGTTTGGAGACAGGTAAAAAAAAATTGTTGAATTATTGTGTGAGCATATCTTTATATACTTACATACATATACCAGTATTACAAATAAGCATAAAAAGTTTCATGCAATTAATATGTTTAAAGCCTCTAGTTTTACCTTGGCTGTGAGACTGAATTTATAAGGGGGTTTCTGCCTTGAATGTCATATTTTTATTCTTACCCCTTAATCAGCTTAGTAGTTACTTAGTATGTCTAAAATATTTTTTCTATTCCTGTCATGATTTCATAAAACCAAGACACATTCCTATAATCACAAGAAAGTACTAATTGTGGGGATTTTTTTTTAAAAGAGAGCTGTTCGGAAGCTAGTGCTTTGATGCAATTCTGTTAAATTGAATAGAGTTCCCACACAAAGCTGTATTTATGAATCACTAACCAAGTCCATTGTCAAGATCAAAAAGTCATTATTAATGTTGTGTCAATATGTAAAACTGCTGGTTAGTGCATGCGATGAAATAGCTCCTGATTGTTTTTAATGATTCACCTATCATCCTAGACATTACGGAAAGTCTCATCTGAAAAACATGAACAGAGTGTAACACTTAACCACATTTTAAACTCTATCGATAATTACTTCTGAGAACATTAGTATTTCAACTAACATTTTTGGGTTTGGTTAGATTTTTTTTTTTTTAAGAAGTTCTGTTCCTGCACATGCTAATGGTATGCAAATGATGTCTCAAGCCGCTAAATTCTTGCACTCCTTTAAGCTAAAAATCCCATAAGTCACACTGCAGTTTGGAAAAGTTCATGTCCAGCAAGTTTGAGCTTGCATTATTTTTATACTTAGTTTTAATGCTCCTTTGTAGGAGAAATACAGATTTGAAAGAGAAAATTTGGCAGTGACATCCTTGCTAGTAACTATAGTATCTTTTTAAATAGCGCTGGGCATAATCATGATGTTGTGCAACATTTGTTCTCAGATCTTTTAAGGGCTTGATTTTGGGTTTTTTTCCCCCAGTGTTGTCTTTTGCAACAGTTTAAATTAAAACCTCATCCATATTTTAAAAATTAGGAATAAAAAGTAGTGGGATACACTTGTTCTGTTCTATATTACACTCATCACTATAGGATTTGAGTAGTCTTTGCAAAAAGTATTAAGCAATGAACTTTTGTCATGTATTGCATTGTCTTATCCTCTGCTCCTGGAGAGAGCTGCATGCAGTGAAGCATTTCATTCGAGAAAGCATATTTTGGGAGGTAGAAGTGGTGGCTTTTTTTTTTTTCAAGTATACCTTGCTATGTATTTATCGTAGAGCAGGCAAAACTGAGAAACTTGGCCTACATCAGCAGTGAGAGGTGGTGACACTTGTGCCCAGTCTTAGGTGACAGTGCAAGTTTTGGGACAACTAATTGAAAAGATCAGGCACCTTTTCAAGAAGCTGGTGTGCTTTGAACAGAGAATTGTGGAGCAGAGGAAGTGCCTGGTTGTCGCCTGTGATGTTTGGGCAGCAGTCAGCAGTAGCTGCCTCAGAGTCATCAGTGTTGTCTGCGGTGGTTGATTTCATGAGTTTGTGGTGGAAACGCAAAAAAACCCTTGAAAACCAGATAACCATATGGTAACAGTGTTGCTTGCTAGTCATGGTGCAGTGTTCAGTGCCAGTTATCTTCTAAAGTGCCAAAGGCTTCCTTTTGGGATGATGAGGCAATTGGGCTGAGAAGTGACAGCAGCTGTGGAACTAGATGACTTTCCACCACCATGAAAGAGTTCTTTCAGACAACTGGGTAGTTTTAGTCATGGCCATTGTGAGACCTTAGTTAAAAGAAGAATTCTAGAAGCTGATGGCAGTGAATTGGTATCTTTGATCAATGGGGACAGTTTAATGACTGCAAATTCTATATATTGCTTTTCTAGGTTCCCAGCAGCACCTATTCTTAGGTTTAGAGTGTTAGAACTACACGTGTTTTTAAGTTGTCTGTGATAAAGGATTTCTTGGTGGAATGTGTGTGTTTCTGAAACTGGAGTTCACTCAGTCTGATCAAGTGCATTCTCAACAAATGAAAAAAAAAACCCCAAGACCAGCACCCAAAAAAACCAACCAGAAAACAATAAAACTACTGTAAAAGAAAAAGGGATCAAATGGATGTGGTGTGTTGAAAATTGTTGTGAGCATGCACAAGCTGTGTACACACAGTCCACCAGAGCCAGATTTAAGATCTGAAGAAAATACGGGTCTGGAAATGCAGTTTATCTACAAATGTTAAAAGACACATGACACAATTAAATATGAAAGCCCTCATCAACTGTTGTTCTGAAATAAAAAAGAGTGGAAAAGAAGAAGATAAATTCTTGTGGATTCCAGTAGTAAAGGGTTAAGAGATGGAAGTGCAGGTTCCCATCTGTGCTTTAATGCTTTCGTCCAGGAAAGCTTGTGACATTGTTAGTGCTTTATGATGAATCTCTGACAGCCTTCCCTGAAGTGGTGGCATATCCTGCAGCTCCAGCATGAGCTGAGTGGAATTGATAAAACTTCCCTCAGCACAGCCATGCTAGTGAAAGCTTTGAAGACAAAGAAAAGTAATTTTCTCTCTCCTTGTTTAGGTTCTTTCTCTGAATTCCAGCTGTTTGAGGCATCTAGTAGGTACTTGATCTAGTACCTTTGTACTTGATTTACCAGAAAGGTAAACAAGCTGAGATTTCCCCAAGACATGACCACACTATAAGAGAGTTGGAAAACCTGTATCAAATTCCTTGAAGATAACAATCATAGTTGAACTCTGGGCATTGACTGTGTCGTGCATTGGCAGAACAAGTTTCTGTGCCAGAAGTGGCAAAATGTGTACCAAACTTTCAAGGAAAAGGATCATACTTCTTCAAGCTGCCTCTTGCTCTGTTCTATTGTAAGAATATTTCATACTGAAGAGGTATCTTAATTTCCTGTGTTAGTTTCCAGAGATAGGATTTTTCATTTTTGGTACTGGGTGGTGAGGTTTCTTGCCCAGTAACTTGCAATTTATCAAAGTTTAGAAAAATTAGTTAATTTTCTTAGGCTCTCAGGTTTTTGTCTTTTTTCTTCTAGTATTTGGAATGAGAGACGTAAAAGAAACCTGTTTGGGCACTGAGGGTGTTCTCACTGATGGTTGTGGCTCATATTCCGTCATTATGCTTCTTCATATCTTCATTTTTCAGTGTCATTTGTAGTCCATCACTTTCTTTTACTGTCTCAGAGGCCACTTGGTAGCCAGTTGGTTTCAGAGGATCTAGATGTTGGTCATTCAAGATGAGATGGTTTGTACTGCCACTGATCAGCTCAAGCATGTGATTTGGAGCAGTTGAGACCTACACTGTTTTGGGTGGACAAATTAAGGGGCAGATACTTGAGCTTCAGCGTCTGCTACAATGTGTGTAGGAAATCTTTCCAGCAATTGCTAAGACTTGGTGGTCTTTTCTATCAATCCTCTAATAGGTAATAGGGAATCTGGGAAATAAAACAAACAATCTTGGCTTTGTTCTTTGCAATTAGATGAATAGTTCACTGAACCTGAAGTGTGTCTGCTGAGTGTGCTGTTTGATGAGAAAAGGTGGTCTTAATGCCACCTGCTTACAGCTGGTGAGCACTAACCACAGGGCTGATATTCTGGTCATTCCTCCGCACTGCTGGGGACTCCTGACATAGAGTGAAGGGATGACTGAAGATCTTGCTGTTGCCAGCTTCAACTTTGGTTTGTGTCACAGTAATGCTGTCTGTGAAGTATGTCTTGAGACGTGGAATTCGGCTTTCTGTGTCCATTTTCTCTTGGTGTGGCCATTTCCTCTGAAAGCAGGAGCAGCATGTCCTGGAAGCGTGATAGTAACTGGCAGGGCTGGCAAGCTGCGTGGAATAGAGAACGTGTAGCCTATTATGCTTGAAAGGGAATTATGCTTGAGGGTAAAGTTAGAGTGAAACTTTTCTTTGAGAAAGCTATGGTTGAGAAAAGCACGGCATAACCTGACTGAACCTGTAGTGGAAGCCACCTGTTTTTCATTTTGCTGGCTCAGCAATATGTTAGATCATAAAGGTTTAATCATTTTTGACATTTCAGTGCATTTATGTTAGATAGCAGATGTTGAATTTCTTTTTAAGTGGATCTTCTCTACATTAAGTAAATGATGGGAAAATACTTCATACTAAAGCCTAAGAAAAAGTTCCAGTTTATGGACTGGTAGCAGTTGCTGGCATTTTAAAAATATTACCAGTAATGTGTAACCAGAATATCAGACACAGAACATAAAACAGTGATTTGTGTCCTTTATTTAGCAGTGTTTTCATATTTGTGGCCAGAATAAAGCAAACCTTTGTGTTTTAGTAGGTATTTGCCATAAAATTATTCCTGACACAGCTCATCTGCTTTCAAAAAAAAGCCTTCATTTTTATTTTATAAGGAGGAGGGTAACTGGGAACAAAATGCCAATGCAATTGTTTATTAAATAAATTGGTCTGTGTCATTTTTATGTTCTACTAGTAAAAAGTAGGTGATGCCAGATATAAATGTCCCAGAAAAAGCATTTTAAAGTATAACACAAGTGAAATGCTGATGAACTTGTTGGAATTATTACTTTTTGAAATAAAGCTTTTTGAAGCAAAGTTCATAGGAATATATTTTTCATTATAATTACCAGGTACAATTCCTAGTTTGTTTTCAAATGGTTGTGTTCAAAAATGAATTGCTGAGCACAGAAAGAGCCATCTGAACAGATACAGAAAAACCACACACAGTGGGAAGAGCTATCAAACAAATGCAGTTCATAAGTAGGTAAAGATGTGTTACAGACTGAGATATTTTGCTTTTAAATGTAGTGAGGATTAGTTATCTTTCATAAACATTGAAAGGGGAGCTGACTTTTCATCAGCAGAGAAGTCAAACAAACTGGCCTAAATGAAGTTGCGCAGAACTTTTTTTTTCACTATGTGCTTGTGAAATTTTGTCAGGCTCTGGCAAAGATGGACATTATTTTGCAAACCAGTTCAAAGCATATGTCAGCTGCAGCATATTTTTCCCCCTGCATATTAATCAAAGAGCAGACTAGTTCTTTCAGAGTTAAGCTCTTTTCACTGGGGTATTGCACTACACTAGTTAACAACTGTAAGTGTGGACATTTTTTATTGAATACATATGCTACTTGATACAAATACATTTTAGCCCTTGAAGGGGGGTGGGGGGAACATGCCTTGTTTACAGTTAATATAAGTCACTGTGCTGATCAGCGTCTGAAGAATATTGAGGTAAACAATGACAAAATCTGGTTAAAAACATGGTTGAGTAAACAGTGCTTTTTTTGAATTTTCAAGCTACCAATTTTCTTAACAGTTTGAGTAATGAGGAGATTTGTTCCACAAAAGTCTTTATTTAGCTGCAGCCTGCAGAAAAGAGCATTCAAGGCAGTGGGGGGAGAGTTTATAAAATTAGATTCATTCAGGGATTTGTTTGACCATGTGAAGTAAAAGTGTAGAGATGGCCTGGACATATAAATCCTATCTCCTGGACTAGTAGCATTGCTTTCTTGGATACAGTTTATCAGGAAATTGAACAGGCTGCACAAGGTTGAGTCAGTCTCTCTGGACATATTTAAAAAACATGTGGACTTGGTGCTTAGGGACATGGTTTAATGGTCAACATGGTAATGCTGGGATAGTGGTTGTTCTTGGTGATATTACAGGCTATTTCCAACCTAAATGATTGTATGATCAAATTTTTTCTGAAGGGAACCATTCACAGCTGAACTATGGAGTGGAGGTTTTCCATTTCTTTCCTAAGAGGGGAGTGGGAAGGAATTTGGTTTGACTTGGATAAATTTTGTAAATATATAAATGAAAATATATTTTGTGGTTTTGGGGATAGGACACAAGATTATCTTCCACCAAGTACAGGAGAAATATGCTGTGCCTTAAAAACTTTAAACATTTCTGTGTAATTTTCAAAGGTCAAATTGCTTTAATTCTCTGTATGGCCTTGTTTTTCTTGTATTTCAGCCAGCATTTTCCAGTGCACAGTAGTGATTTTTTTTTTCCTTTTCCCCCGTTTTTTGCTCAGTGTAAACAGCTCCGTGCTGTGGTTACACAGACAAATATAGCAGAGAACTCTTTTCTCAGAGAAGATTCTCCCTGTGCATTTTTTAACCATTTTTGGGAAGAAATGATCTATTTGTGCATGCGAGAGAGGGAAGCAGTAGCTGTAAATTGAAGTGACATCATATATATTACTCCCATTGATCCACTTTTAGACTAGAGCCAGGATAAAAGGAAATGGCATCAGGGAGGAAGTATGCTCATTTAGGCACAGATCCCAGTGTGATAATGGAGTAATAATAGAAATCACGCCACTGTCAATTGGTTGCTGCATTAGTCTGAGGCAGATTTCCCCTCCAAGGAGGCTTTCAATGACTTCATTCAAGTGCAGGCAGGAGCAAATGGGATATTCAACATACCAGCTGTACAACTTCAGTGATTTGTGTTCTGGCGGAGGGGTGCAGTGCAAGGGCTTGTGCTGTGGATACTCAAGTAGATATATCTGTGTCACATTTCATGGCTGAAAGGTCAGTAGTCAAATGTTTCAGTGGCAATTTTTTTTCTAGTATAAAGGGCGAATCTGGCATTTATTGCATTTGTTAATGTAGGAATTGATAAATACGCTCTTTTGTGTGGGTGGTCTTCTGGGATGTGAGATCGATGACCTCTATAGCTGCTATACCAGATTGCTGGAGAGGAAAGATTTGTTTTCTTTGTGCTTTTTGCAGATTATGGATTGTACTTTGAAAAATCAAAGTTTTGTTCCAAGATTATTTGTAAAAAACGTAACAAAAATACCTTTCAAACCCACTAATCTTTTTTTAAGTATAAGTATTAAGTATAAGAGTAAGTGTAAGTATTAAGATAGTCTCGTAACACAGTATAAGGGCTTAAGTGTTTTGTGTACTAATATGAATAAAATACAAAGTATGCTTTTCTTCCAAGAGATTTAGTATACAGTGAATATCAGTTCTATTTTAAATTTTTAAATGTTTTCTTTATTTCTTTCATCTTTCATTTTTCAAATACAGAGGCAGTTTTGATATTCCCTATCCTTTACGGTTTGTTTTAAGTGTAATAGCCTCTTCACTCAAACTTTAAAGCCACCACATCAGGTAACTTAGGGGAAGCAGGGAACAAATGCCTGTTTAGTGGCAGGACAAAGTGAACTCTTTCAGAAGGCTGAAGAGTTGGAGGAGAGGCTTTATAGTCTTAAGGGCAAGATAATATATACAGTGCTGGGATGCAGCTTTATAGAGAGGATGATGTTTAATTACATGGGACATGACAGAAAACTTCTAGTGAGCTTGAACCCAACCTATTAATTTATTTCCTCTTTGTAGTGTCACAGCTGGTGGTGGGGTCAGCCCTGAGAAAAGCAGTACAATTTCCATGCAGCAGGCATAGGTTGGGACAAGAACTATCTTCTTTATAGTATAAATAGATGCTGTTGCAAGGGCAATCATTGACATAATGAAAACTATTTCTTGATCCTTACCACATTTCCTGATTGAAGCGATTTGCTTTCATAATTGTATATATTTGAATATTTTGACTGAGCATTCTCTATTCTAGTTCAGAGTATGAGTGGGTTATTTTTATTTTACTTTATTTACTGTATTTTATGAGGATCACTGAAATTTTGCATTTACGATGTTACATTATTTTCTGAATGTTTCCAGCCTGAAGACACAACTTGAGAGTGTGACAACTATCCTGCTGTAACTTGCTGTATCTGTGTTGTGTACTTTTCTATGGGTGTTAGATATTTAATGTGCATTCACAGAATATGAGTTGTTGGAAAGTGGTTACACAGTGCTTGAAACGAAATTTGCATTTAGGTCTCTACAGTATTTATGTTTAGATAGCCCTTAAGGCAAGGGCCTCTTTTTATTAAGCATGAAGCAAACAATTTGAAAATTGACAACATACACCCCAAACAATTCTCCTGGTATGAAAGATGGAAAGTAACAGGTGGGCAGGACAAATAAGGATGGTGTTGGGAAAACAAAAAAACAATGAGAGTGGGGTTTCTGGCAGAAAATTCAAGTGCAATTTTTTGAAGCTTATTTATAACCATTAAAAGACTGCTTTGGTGAAAATTATATTGTTGTATCATATTGTTGTGTGTGGGGAAAAGAAAATGTCTGTGCCCCTGAGTAAATTTTTTAGCAGCTGGTGTCATGAAAATCTGGTTGCAGTTTTCTGTGTCTTGGCATAAGTCAGGGGTTTTAAACAGAGTATTTTTTATTGAAAGCAAAGGGTAAAAGTGTAGATGGGAACGTTCTTTTTTTTGTGTTAGAAACAAGTCGGAGGACAAGCTAGCTGTGCCCACTAGTGCCGCTGTGGGGTGAGGTCTGCCAGCATTCCCTCCAGTGCCCCGCCCTTTCTCCCGGTGATTGTTGACTCCTGCCTTGGACTGTAACTAATCATGAGCCAGAAATTTATATGTAAGGTATCATCTTGGGCATCTGGAACGTGGGAAAGTAGCAGAAGCCATGGTCTTATTCACAGAACCATGGAAGATGCTGAGTTTGAAGGGGCCCACAAGGATCATGGAGTCCAGCTCCTGACCTTATACAAAGCACTTCAGTAATCACACCATATGCCTGACAGCATTGTCCAAACACTTTGTAAACTCTTGGGTTTGTTTATTTGTTTGTTTTATTGGGGTTTTGGTTGTCTGTTTTACTGACTCTCAGAGTGTAACTGGTAATTCTGAAAAAACTTCAGCCGTGATGCAGCACTAGACAGACAGTAAATTAGGGGCATGGCTGCTGCTCTGCTGTTGCTCCTTTGTTGGTTTCACTGAGATTCTGTAATGCTACCTTTAAACAATAGCTTTCTGTGCGTGAATCTGTGTAGCAATTATACTGCAGATATATTATAAAATACTCAGCTGTTCTGTATCTACTTATTCAAGCTACTGTTCTATAGGTTCTGCAAATTAAGTATTGTTCTTCTGTCTTTTTAATTAGCAGTGAAAACTGTCTAGATCAGAAGTTACCTTTCTTTGTGTGGTATTCTGCAAAATTTTGTATTAGTGTTCAGAATTAATTCAGTTTCCAAGTAGAGTCACTTCCCAGAAGCTTTTCCTGTTTTATTTTTTAACTTGTCTCACCAACCCCCTGGCAACTGCTGTTGGACTCCATAATAAGCATGTAAGCTGCCATTTTAGTAGTTGCCGTGAAGTGAAATATTCAATATTTTTAAATACCTTGCCACTTTTAACAACACCATGTGACTGGCAGGCTTTGGTATTACTTACAAAATGTTCCACTAAGAGCTAGTAAGATATGAGGTATTTTCAGTCTTCAGGAATACAATTTTACCAATTAAAATTTGTAAAGAAATCAAAATGCAAAGAAGCCAAAGCATTATCATAATAGAGATGCCCTTTCCTCTTAATTCTGATCTAGGTACTAATCAGTCTAAGAGGGAAGAAAATGTCATGTTGCTAAATTAGTTATTAATGTAGATATTTTACAGAGTAAGACTTACCAGAAGATCCTGGGTATCTTCATGGACTTGCTGTCCAAGATCAGGAGTCCAGTCTTGTTCAGTCCACATAAACAGCCTTGGCTGTGGGATGTGTTGTTGGAAGAGGCATTTCCTATAGCTGACTTAATTTCATCCCTGCTTGGCGCAGTGACGCGGCAAAGCGGACATGGGCAGGCAGCGAGGTGGGAACAGAAATGTTCCCACCAAACATTTCACCAAATGTGGTGAAAACTGGAAGTACTGTCAAAGTAACAGGCTGTCTTTTTTCATTATTCTGTCTCAAGAACATTAGAAGTGAGCAGGATTGATTTCTTTTTGTATGTAAAAGCTTTACTGACATTCTTTTCCTTTTCCCCTTCCTGCTTTGGTGCCATGCAATGATGAATAGTGGGGAAAGTTTTGGGGTATATAAAAAAACTTCTGACTGATCACCTTGGAGCCTGAATATCCATGAGATGTTTCCTGGCAGCTGGTGCAATTTCTCTCTGAGCTCTGTTTGAATTATTTATTTGTTCATGCAATAAGCCTATTAAACAGAGCACTTAAGTACTGGCTACAACAGACTTCTTGTGCTATTTTTTTTAAGATACATTAGGTTCCAGTTCAAAATGATAGGTTCTGGAGTCAAGAAACTAACAGAAACTACTGAATATATATCCTTGTGTAGATGCTATACCGTATGTTCCCATGAAAGGATGGATGGTTTGTGACTCCTTGCACTGAAATGTGCCTCAGAATGTGTTTTTACAGCACTTGTTTGATAGTCACTTATTTGTATTATGTTTCTTTGTTCACTGTAAACATATCATGCAAATGCTTGTATATCAGATAAAAACACCACCCTAAACCATTATATATTCATATGCCTCCTTGATTCCTCAAATTATGCACTGTAAATTATTCACTTTTCAAACCCAAACAAAATAGAATTATTTATTTATTATATATTTGTTTATTTATTATTTATTATTTATTATTTATTTTATATATCATAAAAATATTACTTATTAAGCCATGATTATATTTCAATAAGATAATCATGTTTTAGATTTGACCTAACTGTGGCAATGGAAACTATGGAAAACGAATCCTAGTTGTGCCCCAGCCGAGTCTTTCAGGACACAGACAAATAAACCCTGAGGCTTTTCAGAAACCAGCTAGAGGTCGAAGTTGTGTTTAAAGCACATGCTGGAAGTACACAGGTTATCACAATCTTGTCCTCTTTGGTTTGTTTCCACTTACGTTGCTCAACCAGTAGAGATTTTCATTCACACAAGGCATTTATTTTTCTTTTAGCTTCTCCCTGATCAGCTGGTCTTACTTCTGGAGTTCCTCTTGGAGGAGAAGACACTGTGTCCTAGAATACTCCAGTGCTTAGAGAGAACATACCAGCTCCGGGAGCAAGATGCTGAGGTAAGTCACATAAAAACAAACCTCTCTAATGTATGCCGCTGTTGTTGTTGACTAGGAATGACAGGATTCCACTAGGAACCAGGCTCACTGAAGTTTTGTTTTTTTTTTTTTCATGTCTGAATCTGAAATTGGATGATCTTAACTCCACTATCGTTGCATCTTCATGTGCCATAATGACTGTATTTCTGTGTGTTTTGTGTAGGCAGGTTCAGGTGTGTTTTGCATACTGTGGCAGTAAAGTACAGTGCAGCCCAGATGTTCTAACTATTTTACATGTACCTGAGGCAGCACATCTGTTCAAGTGTTAAATTTTTCACAATGTTTTTCTGTGTAGTGGAGCCCAGTTTGTTTTTGTTGTGATACTGTCTCCAAATGTAATCATGTCTGTTATAGTCTAAAATTATTTTTCCCATTGTCAGCTCATATTGTTCCTCTTTGCATGCTCCAAAGGCTCACTCAGGTTTTAGGAATGTTAGCTTTCCAGAGAGACTACAGTGTTTTCTGGTTTGAGGACTTAATTTAATATTTTTTGTAGTTGCTTCTACTAAGTGCCGGTGACATTAATAGCCTCTAAGGAAAACACTGCTTTATATGATATCATAAAGGGTAGCATCCTTGCTCCAAAGTGCTTTATAGCTTCGGGAGGCAAACCAGTAAATGTTTATTACCATGTGCAGAGAGGACTCTTTTAAGTCCCATGCCTTTCTCAAGCTGGGAGATTTCTGAAAACTAATGCAGAAGTGGTGGCTGAAAGCACCCTTGCAAACAGCCTTTGCTTCAAGTATGTAGTATTCAGGAAGAGGTAAGAAAGTCAGAGATGAAAGTCTCAAAAAGGAGTCTAGAGATGCATGTGTGTGTATATATATATGTATAAAACAAGGGTTAATTATGATGTAGCATACCACCAAGCTACTGTGCAATGAAGGAATATGGTGAACTTAACATTTGAGTTCTGTTTATTTAAAAACTACCTTGCAGAAGTTTGCAGAAAGCCAGTGTGCTTGACTTAACCTGTTATTCTTGGAACTTTGTGGCAATTGTTAGACTTGAAGGTGGGAGCAAAATCTGTCTTGTTACTTTTACTCTGAAGTTGCTATGTGGATGCTTGGAAAGACTTGGAAATCCAAACCTTAATGTAAAGATTGACAGAACATATGTCTACCTTTTTCTCAGAAAAAAAAAAAAAAAAAAACAAAAAAAAAACCAACATTTCAATTGCTGCTGTTTACTGCTCCTTTTTACTTTTTGTTGGTACAGTTTTCCAAATGCCAGATTTGTTTTCAATTAGTACTTGAACCAACATTTCTATTTATAGATATTAGAATATATTTTAATCACATCTGAATACCAGTGAAATGTCAGTGGTTCTATTATGGGAAGAGGAATTAACAGGGACATAGATCAAAGCAATAGCTGTGTTGTTGCTGTTTCATGCCTATGAATTGTAAGCACTGGGCCACAAGCTTCAGTCTCTCAGGTTTCTCCTTCCTCTTCATTTTCATGCTTTCTTTTTTCCTTGCAGTGTTAACGTAAAAGTACACAATCTATTGGAATGTTTTTGTGAAAAACTTCCACAAACCCTCAAGATTAGGACCTCTATGAAATGAACATAATCTCTATTTTATTTTACAAGGTGAAACCAAGGGCTTAGCAGACAACTCACTTAGAAGTACAACTAAGATAACATTACCATTAACATTTTACCAGTCATCAGACCCCAGGAAGGGGGACTTACAGTCCTTTAAAGGGAACTAGCTCCCATGGCCTCACCTACCTGAGGAACAGATTATTTGTGCCTCATTCTCATGTATGTGCAGAGGGGATTTTTGTTGTTGTGACCCTGGGGCAAAGAATTGCAGGCTGAGCCTGTTCTTGTCTAGATTTAATTTGTGGATACATAAATTACTTACAGGGATCCTGTTGTATTACCAGTAGCTAAACATCAGAAATGGATTATTAAAAATAAAAACATAAAAAACTTGCAAGCAGGCCAATAAAAAGAAAACTATGAATGTCAGAGGGTTTATTCCAGAATTTTTGGAAGTGAGGTTGCCAGCTGTGTTCCATTCAACAGCAGAAAGTTAAGAAATAAACTTGTTTTCTTGTTTTTGAAAAGTATCATTTAAATTCACAATCGTCTTCCAGTAGGGATAAGTAATGATAGAACCAATAGTCTGAGAGGGTACATACACAAAGAAGTGCGATCTTTTATGTATTTTCACAAAGTTTGGTCTTAAAATTTGTACATAATAATTTTGAAGATTATTACTGGGAGCCCATCTGTTCTGCACAAGTACAGCATGAAAGGTCCTTGTTTATATTTCTTAAATCTGTTCTGTCTGTGTGACTGAAGCATCTTTATTTTGATTTTAAAATTGACCATGCTTCTTGTAGTAAAGCATTGCACACTTGGTGGCATCTGCACCTGCCCACAGCAAAGTGTAGGTCTGTCCCCAACCAGTGAAGCTGACAACAGCATCGTTTGGTACTCCTGGGTATTTGTTGCCATGTGCATGTCCAGACTCAACAATCTAGGGGTACATGTTGCTTCAAAAGGAGTGGAGGGTTTCCAGCAGGTTATCTGCCCTGTGTGGATTCCTTTGTGTCAGTCAGGAGAGGAGAGAGGTCAGAGTGAGTCTAGGCCTGGAATGTAAAGGTTGAGCTCTCCTGAAGAGATCTCCTCACTACTCACTCTCCTCTCAGATTAGGTTTCAATGCAGATACATAGGCTCCGTGTCTATCTTCCTACTAGAACAGACATTTAAATGCTTCTTTTACCAAACAAAAAATAAATCATAGGTTAAGTAACATATTTGTGATTCATAATGCATAACTTTGGAGCCACAAGAGCCAGAAATGCAGATGGCTTAATCGCATTTCAGATTGGTCTGCCCCTAGTCTTGGATGCCAAGATAGGCTTCTAGGGTATCTGCCAAATTGCAGAATTTGTGACTCCTTTCCACTTTTTGCAGTCACCTTCTGTAACAGATTGTTCCTTCATTTTCCATTTACTCCTCAAACCTTGGAACATCTGAAAAGACACAAAACTACAAGTTTGTTTTCAAAAGATTAAGTTCATTGATCTGAGCTGTTTGAATTGAGCATATCCAAGAGATCTTTTTTTTAAAAGCGATGAAGGTTTCAAAGTTTAAAGCTGTTTTTCCATTTTTCTCTCTGTGCCTTCAGCTCATTGTGGCTCAGCCAAGTAGTGTCAGACAAGTGGGAAGCAGTTCCATAGAAGGAGGATTGTGTCCTCAATTTTCTTTTCCTGTTTCCCCTGTCTTGTTGTGCTGCTTCCCACTACATAACAGAATAACTCATGCACAGGCTGCATCTCCATGACATATCACATCCTGCATCGGAGAGAAGCATTATAGAAGCTGGCTGCATTTTGAACATGACAAAGTCCAGCTGTAAGTTCAGCTGACTGAGGAGAAATGGGGTATGTTATAAAGCAGCAGCTACAGCTGCCATCAGACAACACTGTGGGATAACAGAATTTAAAGTGGGTCTGGGGTTGTTTTTGTTTTGTTTCTTCCTAAAGTGGCTGTTTTGGCAGCAGTTTTATTTATTCAATATCTAGCATCTGGCAGAATGTGGAGAGTTGGTCTCCACATTCTCTATGAAAAGTTTTGGTTGTCTAGTATTTTTTGAAATCTGTCTAGCCTTGATGACACCTCTTCTGATAATGGCGGTGCGATTTTATCTCATTTGAATAAACTATTGAGAACTTTCACATAAATAAAGTGGAGTCAATAATTTACAAAACACGACACCATGAGATCTTAGTTAACATTCAGTGAATCTCTTAGCTAGATGAGCCCTCTCGTTACTCCCATTATTTCTGTTCTTCATTTGGCCAGAGGCCTGTAATTTGTGGGCACACAGGGACACAGAATGGCTGAGTAGCCTGCAAAATAATGAAAAATGTGACAGGAAGATCACAGCCATAGGAGAACAGTGGGTGTGACACTTTCAGTCCTATTTAAGACTTGATGATATTTCTGCAAGTCTGTTTTACTTGTTGCTGAATTATCTAAGAAGTGGTGATAAAAAATACAGAATGTGCATGAAGCAGAAATATTTCTGGTGTACTTCCCCAGATTTTTTCACTGTAGAGTTAGCTTTCCTTTCTTTCCTGCTGTAGATACCACTTTTATCTTGCCTGCACAGCATATGGGAAGTTGCTTTGTTGTGTTTCCTTGTCTCAGCAAGAAGACTGAAATGCTCTTCACTTACATAATGCTTTCCCTGTATTTGAGATCATAATGTAGTATATTTTGGGGAGAGAAGAGAAATTAGAACACTTTCTGCAGTAAAAGTGAGTAAAATGAGTTAAGATCATAATATCATCAGTCATGTGGGTGGCATAAAGCTATTCTCACACAAATACTTCATTGTGCATGAGGTCTGCCAGAGTGACCAAGGCTATAAAGTGATGGCATCTTATTTCACTGACAGAAATGCAGTCATGCTAATACAAACCATCTAAGGTGCTTGGCATCCTAGAAGTGGTGAGAATTCTGTTAGAACAAAATAACTTGGATTCATTGATCTTTCCTAGCCTGTGAAAAGCTGGCAGACATGGAAGTACAAATAAATTCTTGTCATTTCCCATCTGATGGTGACTGTGTTTAGCTGAGCACATTCTCAGGTTGCATTATTCAGCTGTCCTGCTGACTGTGGATGGGCATTGTTTGAAGGCACACTTATGGAACAGAGCTCTGTAGACAACACTGTAAAACTGTGTGGGAAAAGGGAACTACTTGGGAAAGGTCAGTGCACACTTGCAGAAGGCACTTGGTGAGCTTTCCTTCCAGCACAGCCACTGGGCCAGTCCTCCCTTGGGGCAGGGACTCAGAAGCAGTCTCCAGCTTTTGAGTACAGTTAGTAATGTATTGCAAATATCTCCACAGGCTTGCCTGTCCTTCCTGACTGTACTGTGTAAAACAGGTAGACATGTTTCAGATAGTAGCATTGCAACCACAGGGGGAGAACCATGGTTCTTTTCCTTAACTGATGCCATTGTTGGTATGAAGCACCAAATCAGTAGACAAAAAAGGTGACGGCTTGAGCTGACGACTATATTACAGGGATTGCTTTCTAGTGAATTTTTTATGCAAAAGTAAAAATAGTTTCTGTACTTATTTTATATTTAAATATACAGGTTATTGCTCAGTTTCAGTTCAAGTCAGGAGAAGATGCCTTATTTTGGATAAGAAGATGTTTCGCAGGACTTAAAAATCTGCTGTGAAAATTTACCAGGAGTGCAAAATAAATTTCACCTGCCTTTTCCTTTCTGAATGTTTTAGTTAAAGCATTACCATCCCACTAGACATAGTATAGTTGCATTGAATAATTTCTTATTTGCAATTGAATTGCAGTTAGCACATCAGGAGGAACCTGATAGAAGGAATCTATAAAAGAATAATAAGGAGCCTAGAAAAGGCTCTGTAGATGAGTCAGCCTGCAGGGTAGGTTTGTTTCTGGAATAAATGATATTTGAGATTTGTACACCCAATCATTACTGAGGCAGTACTTTCATTAAATTGAAAAGAAAGAAGGAGATTTATGTTTTCACAAAGTGAAATCTCTTTACTCTTATCAGTCTGATGTTTTTTACACACATCCTTACAGAAATACTATTTTTTTCCCTGCTCTACTTCTCCTATTTCCTTATGCAATACATATATCCTTCCAATGAATATATCTCTGTCATAGAAAGCCCTTCCTGTTTTCACTAGAAAAAGGGCTAATTTCAGGGTGTATTGTATACTGTCCTCTTTGCTGATAAATGTGTTGACTGAAGCCACAGCCACTTTCAAAATGTCATCTGTGATCTTGAAAAAAATTGAGTCTTCATTCTGTTTCATGTTCTTGTTCATGTTGTATCTAAATGCAATTTGCAAGCTCTTTGACACAGACGGTATTGGTATTGATATTGGTTGTTTTTCAAAAGCGTGCATTTGCAGAAGTTGGATCTTTATCCCAGTGAAAGGAGTTTAGAAAAGAGTAGCTTTTAGGAAGGTGGCACTTGCTTCCCAGAGATGAGGCCCAAAATTCAAAGCTAAGAAAATTGGAACAAGATGAGGGGAAAAAAGCTTCCAGTGACAGCCATGGGAGTCCTCCCATGAGACTCACTGTGGCTCATGTGCCCATTGTGACTGAATGGATGTGTTGAGATGAATTTGTAAGACTGGCTGAAGGATAATCTCGAGTAGCTATAATTTGGGTTTGTTTTGTTTCCACATGCAAAGTAGGGGGTCTTTTCCAGCCACTTGAGAAGAACAGAAAATCCCTCCATCAGCATTCACTGAAGGGTATGATCAGAACATGAGATTTATGGAGCACTGGAAATAGCTTTCCACCAGTCAGCACTCCTGGTTGCACACCCCTCCAGGAGCCAACAGCAACATGTTTTTTCCAAGTGACCTCAGTGGCTGCTGGGTGGCACGAGCAGGAGTTTTTGTGCCCTGACTGCTGACATTACTGGTCCTGTTCACTACCGCCACTGATTTTTCTAACCAGTTTTGAACCTAATTTCCTCTGTGTGGCAGTCCAGAAACTTAGCAAAACTTGGAAAGCAGAGGAGCTGATGGGAGGAAGGAACCAAATATACAACTGGGTTGGTCTGGCATTTTTTACTGCTTATCCAAAGAATCTGTAGAGGAAGGGATTGGAGATAATTCTATGTTCTGTTCTGTCCAGCAAGGAGAATGAAGTGGTGGAGCCTTCTGGGCTCTTGAACTCAGTCCTAAAAGTTTTCTGAATTGGATGCAATTGCTTTACATAAAATTTTACTTAGTATTTCTGTGTCAGGCAGTATAAACCCAGTGCTGTAATACAAACCACCTGCCTTTGTTATGAAATTTAAAAAGTTACTCTGTTTGCATTTATATGATAGCACTGACATAGTGCCCATAACAAGGAGGGGGTAGTTCTAAAATCCAGACAAAATCCACTAGCTGTCAGTAGTAGGGATTTTCCTCTGAGGTTTGCTTTCTTTGGGAGGTTTTTTTGATTATCTTGTTTTGGTTTTTAATTCTGAAATATTTTTTTTAAAATAAACTCACTTTAAGACTTCATCCAAATAGCTCATCTAATACTTCTCATTCCTGTTTGAAGGCTGGCTGCAGATAAGTATGCCTGAATAGGACCACAGATTTGGAAAAAATCTGCCCTGTGCCCTGTGAGGTCTAAATACTTCAAGAAACAGGACAATTCAAAGGTGCATGTTCTGACATAATTTCTTAACCACACAGATATGATTCCACCACCGAGTCACTGACTTAATAACATGTGGGTAAAGTCTGCTGTCCTACTTTCAACTCTTGTGCTAGTTGGAGTTGCAGAGGAGTTGGAGTTCCTGAGGAAGAAGAGGAATTTTATTGTGCTCCACAAGGTGTAAGCATTGTCCGAAGCAACAACCATCACTGTATTCCAGCAGCAGGGAGTAAAACAAGTGGCAAAGATTACTAAAAAAATGTCAAATACAGAGAATAGTCTAAATGATCTCATTGCAGGAATGAGCATATTTCTTCTGAGTTTATAAAATCATTGTATTTTTCACTTAAGAATTTTTGCTGGGTGTTGAAGAAGGGAGAATGAGTATAAGAGTGATGCAAAAGATCTCTGTCTTCAGAGTAAAAATCTTGTGTTTATTTATTTTGAAAGTGGAAATCCAGGTTTTAAGCAATGGGAAATTAGAAGGATGTGAGCATGGGCTGAGTAGGCTGCCTGTGACCTAAGTTATGGAAAAAACAGGCAGCCACATTGCTCCTTGATTGGAATTTGAGTCTTATTTTCATATGGAGTTTCAGACTCCATCTATGACAGTAATCTTGCCTGTAAATAACAAATGTTTTGACCACAGTTACTGTGGGAGACCAAAGATAAAAGGTTTTTTTGCCTCTAGCTACAAGACAGATGAGGTAGAAGCAGAGGGATGGAGAGAGGGACATAGGCAAAGGGGATAGTTTACTGTTGCCGTGATACTTACAGTAACCTTTGGTTTTGCTGAACAGGAGATAAAATTCAATGATAATTGGTAACAGACTGTTGGTGTGCTTGATCTCAGACTCTTCAGAGTTGAATTTCTGCATTAGATGTATATGTTTATGTGCTTTTTTCCACTATAACATTTAGATTTATACACCCAGCATGCTTTTATGTGCATATATAACTATATGCGTAAAAATTATAAGCAGACTCTATCTGGAGCCAGTCAGAAGAGACAGTGGTAATGAGAAGTGTTTTAATTGCTTGCTGTGGTGATACAAATTTCTGCTGATTCCAGAGATATTGTTGGGCTTGGACAAGGGGTGACAGCTTCAAAATGAAGGAGGGTAGGTTTAGACTAGCTATTAGGATGCAATTCTTTACTGTGAGGATGGTGAGGCACTGGAACTGGCTGCCCAGACAAGCTGTGTATGCCCCATCCCTGGCCATGTTCAAGGCCAGATAGGATGAAGCTCTGAGCAACCTGGTTTAGTGAAAGGTCTCCCTGCCGCTGGTGGGAGGGTTGGAATGAGGTGATCTTTAAGGTCTCTTCCAGCCCAACCATTCTATTTTCTGTCATTCTGTCCTAATCTAGCCATTATTGTAGATAGGTGTTTCAGTGGGATGTCAGAGGGAATGTGGATGGGGCTGTATATGAGATGGCAGACAGTTGAGTTGCTGCATTTTGGCAAAAGCGTCCATTTGGGTGTGAACATGTGCCAGAGCCAAGTTTACCTTCCTGAAGGCATGAGGCTTGTCCCTGCAGTATCTCTCTGTTGTTGGTTGAAGCTTAGGCTGGGACCTCGTCTTCCTTCCCCCTGTCTGAGGTGCAGGATCTCCTGGCCCTGCAGCACCCTCTCCATACTCACCTCAGACTGTGTCTTCACACCTGCAGCCATCCTCACCAGAGCACCCTGCTGAGGAAGGAAGGAGTGAGATTGGAGAGCAGGCAAGGTGGCGCAAGCCTTGTTTCTTGGAGAAGGCAGCCATGCTCCAGAGAGCTGGCAGCACCACAGCAAAGCAAAATTCAGCACACATCTCCAGTGAAATTGTTGAAAAGGCAGATGGTGACATCTTTTCTGCCGTCTTCATCTTGCTGCAAGCTGTGAATGTCACTGGTGCTCCAGCTTGCTGAGCAGGCAGTAGTGAAAATGCAGGCAAAGGGGAAGCATTTGGTTCCAGTGTAAGTAGTGTATCTATGTTTTAAATTAAGGCTTACTTTTTAAAACCTTTGTTTTTTGGAAATCAAGTGAGTTCACATGCTGTGTTAAACATTTCCTTACCTTAAATGAACTATGATATAGGAGCTGCTTTACCCAGCACTGGGACAGTGGCAGTGCAAATGTGCATGCTGTGAGGAAAGCCTCCAAGCACCATGGCACTGTGCTCTCCCAGACAGCGCTGTTGAAGCTGTCACACAGCTTTGCTGCTGGTGGCCTTTTCCTCATCTGTTCCCTGGGTCATTTCCCTATCATCACTTTGTTGGTTTGCTGTAAGGCCAGAGACCATCCTGTTTTGTATCCATCTCCTGTTAGACAGGGTAAGGAGGGGCAGGCTGAAGAGCATTGAGATCACACAATTAGGCATCCCAACCAAGCCTTTATTCACAGTGACAGCTTTGACATCCGAAGAGAGACGCAGCCAGGGCCACCTTTGAAAAAGGATTAGACATGGCTTCTTAGGCTGTTGCCTTTTCTGACTTCTTTTGGAAAAATGTTTTTCTACCAACACAGCTGTCCTTGATCACAGATGGGGCCCACATAGGGAGAAGAGTGTCTGGTTTGTAATTGGGAGTTCTCTGCTGTAAGCCTCAAGTAGGGGAAAAAAGAGCATTTGTCTTCTCCAAACAAGTCCTCAGCGTTTGCTGCCTTGCCAAGAGTGAATCCTGTCCAGAAGTGCTATCCTTTGGTTGCTCTGCCTTTTTGATCACAGCAAGGTTGCCTGCTGTTCTGCCTGGGTTTTCTGAAGCAGCATATTTTGTGATTCCTGGCTTCTGTTTGGTCATGTAGAAAAGAGCCTCTGTGCTGGCTGTGGGAAAGGCACATGTTTATTTGCAGGTGGAAGTAGAGTCATGTTTGCAGCCTGTGGAAGCTGATGAGGTTTCTCTTGAGCAAGGCTATGGTTTTATATAAACTTTTCAACATTGTATTATGTAGTACTGTGTGAATGCTAAAACAGAAGCATGTGGTTGGAGCAGAGGAGAAAGGTCAGGAAGGAAATGCATGCCCCTGGATCACATTTATAAATGTGAGAATGTTCAAGCTGCTGCTTGAGGCTTGCATAGCTGTGGCAGCATGCTGCCTGGCCCATGGGCACACTAGCACAGGTACAGCTTTAAATGCTGCCAGCTGCTCCACAGTTTGCCATTGACCAAACAGAATTTGCCTTTCAAACCTTGACTGTACTTTCTGACCTTTCTCTTCTGCTACTAAATATAGGCAGTTGCTGCAAGAGCTCTACCCACAGCTCTTCATCAGTGCTGTTAAAGAAGGAGAGATGGGGCTTGCATGTCCTTCTCCATTGTTTCCAGCACCCTTCATAGTATGGAATTGCTTGATCTCTGCAGAAATACAAATCAGAAGGAATAAAATTAATTACAGAAGTAGAATATTGCTACCAGTATTACCAAAATCTAATGTCTGATATTCTGCTATTTCCTGAATGACTATGCTTTTTCTTTTTTTACTGGGGTTTCAGTGGGCTGAGATACTCATGCTGTGCTGCACAGCAGGAGAGGAGGTTTTCCAAGGTGGTGGGAATGGCACGAACAATCTGCCTATACAACCTGGAGCTGCTTATACAATCAGTGATATTAAATGCAGAGCATGGTGGAGCTCCGTGAGCTCAATCTGCCTCAGCTCCAGCTACTGAACTGTGGTTCATTCCAGTACTCAAAGTAAAATTGAGTAAAATTTGAAATGTTGTCATCATTTTGGCCATAGCTCTGGAAAATTAAGAGTTGTATACCAAAACAGAGCATTGCACTGTGACAAACAGCATGAACTGAACCCTGATGCCATGAGGATCTCAGGAAGAAAGATTGCCTTAAAGATTGCTGCTGCTGTGGTGCTGTTCCTGGCCTTCAGTTTCTTTGGGCTCTGCAGTCCAAGCAAGCACTACAAGACCCAAGAGAAAACTTAAGCTATGAAAAGTCCAGTTTTTGGTCTAAAGCAAAATTAATTTAAGCTGATAGACTGCTTCTTTACTCAGCCTCCTGACAAACCCTTGGCAAACACAATAATCACAATTACAGAATCCTTGTAAAAATGATTAATCTGTTCTGCTTGCATCCAGTAGGCTTTTGGCTCTTTGGGTACACTCTTTCAGATTGCCAAACTGATAGTCTGTCAACACAGTTGTAACACAAAAAGTTGCTTCATTGCTCCTGGTGAGCTGCCTCAGCACCCCTCACTTGCACAAGTTTCAGTGAAATCAAATTCATCTCCTAAAGTCTGTGTTTACTGTGACATAAAAGATAGGAGTGCCCACTTGAAATTGAGGCTATATAGAATGAAAAGCCACTGGTGTATTAAAGAATAATTATTTCAGCTAAGATAGAGGTGGGGAAAAGTCATTAAAAGCACTGTAAAATTGGCAATTCTTAAACTGAAATTCTCCCATGCTAAGCAATTGTAAAACCTGTTTTTTAGTTCAAATATTGTCTGGTAACATTTGTTCCTTAATTAGGTAGGCAAATGATCTAATATTTGAATCCAATTTATCTGTAGAGGGGAAGAGGCTGGTGATAAATGCTTCCTTATTGTTAATTAAATGCTTCCTTATTGTTAATTAAAATTAATCTGTTGTAGAATTGGTTATTTGAAAAAAATTCTTAATTTTTACCTCTGTAAATTAAGCTGGAGTCTGACCTCTGAGACTCTTTAATTAACATTTAAGAGTCAAGTTGTTCAAATAATTTTTTCAATGGAGTCTGAACCTCTATTTGGTAAAGATCACAGATTGCCCATAACTTTAATAAAGGTTCCACTTTGTTGGACAGGAGCTCTTACTCTATTTCAGTTGATCTCATTTTCTAACATCTTTAAGTACATTGGTTTTGTTTAGTGATTTAGATTTGTTGTCTTATGGCGCCTTTTAAATTGGATCCAGCTATTAGCAAAATGTACTCATTTTCCCTGAAGCTAGACTTCCATTCTGCAGACCAAAAGCTTAGTAAACTTAGCAACTTTTTTCTCCCTTTAATAAAGGCATGGTTTAAATTACTTTTTTTTCTAAAGCTTACGGGTAGACTTCAGAAGTAAATTTTTTTTTTCTTTTTTGCTTGTATGCAACTCTGAGCGTTGGACTCAGTTACCCTTAAGAGTTCCTTCCAACTCAGCTGTGATTCTGTGAGATTCTGTGATTCATGTGAGGAAAGGCCAAAGAATTGAGTTTGTTCAGCCTGGTGAAGAGAAGGAGTGACCTAATTGCAGCCGTCCTGTGCCTGAAGGGAGCCTGTAAGAAAGATGAAGAGGGACTACTTGCAAAAATAATAGTGACAGGAGAAGGAGGAATGGTTTGAAACTGAGAGTATCCTTAGATTAGATATTTTAGAAAAACTTCTTTACTCTGAAAGTGGCTAGACACTGGTAACAGGTTTCCCAGAGAAATTTCCCCTTCTGTGGGAGTTGCCCTGTCCAAGACCAAGGTTGCATGGGACTATGAGCTACCTGATCCTGCCATGGCAGGAGGGTTGAAACTACATCATTCTTGTAGTCCTTTTCAACACATTCCATTCTGGGATTCTATGATGCTGTGATTGTGTGGGCCAAGAGAGTATAACATGGATTAGGCAAAATAATTTATCACCTGGGTGAGAAACAGTCAGTATCTCTTTCATTTAAGACATGTTAAAAATATCTTTAAAAATACTTTTTTCTCAGGTATGTATGTCATTGGAAGCTTTTCTTTTGAAAGTCAGGCCATGTATTTGGTACCTTACATGGCTTTAATCGCTCAGCTTTGTCAAGCACTGTCTCCCAAAAGGTCTTGGCCCAGGTTGTTAAAATAAAGCGATGCCTTAGAGCTGGATTATTAGAATATTTTATGCAATTTTTTCCCCCTCAAATAATCTCATGCAGCAGCTTGCATTGTCTGAAAATAGATCAAATGAGCAAAATTTTGGTCTTGGTATCTTCCATTGAGCTGTCCAAATGCAGGTAATTTTTGAGATACAAATAATATTGTGCAATACTGTGCATTTTTCTTTAAAATGAAATTAAAAGATATTATGAGGCTTCTGGAATTATTTGTATAAGCTGCTGCTTCTGTATTTGGAACTCTGCTGTCTGACAGTAGCATCCCTTCACAATGTTCCCTGTAGGTGCATGCCAATGCTTAGATCTCAATGTTGTTGGTACTTATGAAGATTAAATTTTATACCTGAGACACTGAGTCTCTCTGTCTCCATGTT
Organism: Taeniopygia guttata; assembly: GCF_048771995.1. NCBI lineage: Eukaryota > Metazoa > Chordata > Aves > Passeriformes > Estrildidae > Taeniopygia > Taeniopygia guttata. The sequence goes on along the minus strand of NC_133063.1, from coordinate 14,727,603 downwards.
ACTGGGCTGTGCCTCAGAAATGCACTACTAATATGAGTATTGCATTGTAAAGCACACAGTTAGAAACTTCATTTAGCTTAAAAACCTGGCAGTGGAGAGGCCCCCACCATCTCCAAAAGCAGGGTGGGAGGACAAAACTATTTCAGCAATAAGGATCCATCCACAAGGAACCTGAGGTGTCAGCAGGCCTCCATCCCTCCTCTGCCCTACTCTTCCCCATCTTTGGGAATGCCAACCGTCAGTCCTGGACTTGGGAGGACAGCTCTCACCCTGGAATTGCAGGCTGTGAAAATAAATTTCAATTCCAATTTCAGCATGTGGGTCCTTGCATCTGCCAAACCAGTAAGAGTTTGTGTGTGGGGGTGGGTGAGCAGTTAAAGGTGTTGCTTCAGATCCAGCAAAGTCCTATGTGCTTTCTGCCAGCAATAACAGGATGGATTGCTGTAAATTACTTTTCAGGTTTAGCTTGTATTGTTTATGGTATAACCAGCCAAAATGACATATGCTGTGAATCTCTGAACTGTAGAAGAGCACAGAGAAACGTGGAGAGAGAAAACTGCGAGAGGACTAATGAATTCTTATTTTTGCCACGGAGTATTTGCTCCTGGGAGGAAAAGAAAAGCCAAAAAGAGCATGCACAGGATGTGGTATGGTTAGCCCAGTCCTACCACAAGCAACTTGGTTTTCAAAATTTCCTTTTGAAACTGTTTTGTTCAAAGTGCCTGTTTGCATGACTCATTCATTAGGCTGTGAAGCCGTGGGGCCCATTTTGCTCTTGCCCCTCTAAGCATTGGATTTGACGCTGGGAACTGGGGTTTTTTTTTGCACTCTACTCTTATGTGACTAAAATTCTCATGTTTGTGGAATCAGCCTTAGGGCTATGGAGTATCATAGAAAAATTCTTCCTTTATAGTTCATGTGTCTGAGAAACTGTTGTAGCTGCAGTTTGGGCAGCACGGCTGTCTACACACCATATGGCACAGGGGGCAGGGATGTAACCAGCGTATTTCAGTCCACATTGTGCAAGGCCCCCCTGCACCTCTTGCACTTGGAGCCAGCCTCGGGTTTTGTGCCCTGCTTTCTGGGGTCTCGCACAAGTCAGAGCAGGGCTGACTGAGCTGATGGTTTCACAGACCCTTCAGCAGCCATTGGTGCTGCTGCAGCTTGCTCTGCCACGGGAACATTTGGGGCAGACAGGAGGCAAATGTGTAGTCTGAGGATAAGAGGCATGCTGCTCCTGCCCCAGCTGGCCAAGTGCCAGCGTTTCAGGTCTGGGAATGTGCTGGGATTTATACTCACCCTGGGAAAGAAAGGGGAAAAAAGCAAAAGAGAGGAAGAAAAGTGTGTGCTGTCTCAGATCTCACTCAACAAATAAATGTTTTTCTTTTTAACTATTTGAATAAATGTTGGTTGCCAAGGACAGAAACCATATGGAAGAAGGAACAGTTAAGGGAACAGGCAGAGCTTAGTTCTGTGTTTTCCAAAGCCATTGGAATTCAGATGCTCAGGCCATGATGCAGTGTCAATCATACATGACATTAATATGTGAGGAAGTAAGACCACATGAACACCTTCACAGAGAGAACTTCTGTTCTGCTCTACATGCAGCTACAATGGTTGCACCAAGAAAGGCGTTTTGGGGACAAACTGGCTTCTGTGCTCTTTCAGCCAGGTCCCTGCTTATTATAAAAAGTACTCAAAAATGTAGGCACTTAAATCTTGTGACTCCACCTTTACATCAATAAATGCTTTAATAACTGTAGGGGTACTAACAGCTCCACCAGGAGGTATGAAGATAGCCCCATCCCTGCTGCTGAAATATTCTCACTGAAGGCACAGTTTGAGGTAATAAGCAGCCACAGAAGCTGCACTTGATTGCTTCCCTCCTGGCTAAGTGCTTTAACTGCTGGATCATGAGATGTAAAAGAGCAATGATCACAGGAGGGGACTACAGACCCTTTCTCCTTGTTGCTATCAGAATACATTAGGAATTCTGTTTGGATTGTTTGTTTGTTATATATGGAAGAATCTGCAGAGTAATGTGTATCTACAGTCTTTTAAGTGTGTTTATGTCGTTTGCTTAACTCATCTTACAGATAGGAGAGGTGTATGGTTAAGCTTTGAGTCTGGGTGGTTTCATCCAGGCAAGGAGCTGCTTGGTGCTGAGAAACAACCTGTCACAAAGCTGCATTGCCTGGGAAGGTTTACTGGAGAAACATTCAGTGTCTCCTGAGAGAAGCAGCAGCTGGGTAGGATTTTAAGGTCTGTATTATGAATACAGGCATCTACAGCAAAGTGAATTGAATCTTAGAAAGCCATTTCTTTTGTAAATTTAGCTCTGGTTCCACTAGCAGGAATCGTTACAGCTGCTATTTTGTCAGCAAAAAGCTGTAAGAGACAGAAGTTATTCCCTATCATGCACAGCATTGTATCTATTTGGTATCTTAAATGCAGTGAGTGCAAAATCCACCCAGCCCCAAAACCTCATTTTTTTATTTTCATAAGCTGTCTTCAAACTATTTTGTATAAGGGATCAGCTGAAAAGAGGAATCAAGCACACATTTATGACTTGTTACTATGCTAATAGGATTTACATCTAATCTAATGTAATTCTGTGAATTTTTTTCCAGAGCTAAAAAGTTGACAGTGACTAGGATGAAAAGAAAATTATTTTCAAAACCTTATTTCCAAAAGCAATGGTACCTTTTCCCCCATACTCCCTTTCTGTTTTCAGTTCTCGATGTCATCACTAAATCTGTCATTCAGAAAAAGGTTCATATTCAGTTAATTGATATATGCAAAATTTGGACTCAGTTTTGAAAACTACTAAAACTGCTAACTTTCACTTTTACTATGAAATGTGATCTTCATTAGGTGCCCTGTCTTTTGAAAGATGGTAAGAGAAAAAGGCTGAAACAGAAGCACTGGGAGTTGTTCCACATAACTGTTTTCCTTTACTATCAGTGCTGAATTGTTAATGGAATATAAAATGTTAGGCTGATCACTACCTGCAATCAGGAATGCCTAACTGGAGTGTAAGATGACATGCCACAAGAGTGGCTAAGAAAAAAGTCAGAAATGTAGACAACACACACATAATTCATGTTAATACTACTTAAGATGCAATTTGCTTGAAAACTTGTGTAATAGTGTAATTCATGTGAATACTACTTAAGATGTAATTTGCTTGTAACAGTGGTTTTATCAATGTGTATTGATAGAAAAGCATGACAGCTTTTTAAATGCAGATAAATTTAAAATGCTTAACAATGTGCTTAAAATCTATCATTCATTTAAGTGAAAGCTTCCTGTTTCAGGGGAACTTCTATCCTTTTGGCATGGATTTAATACTGGTAAAGAATTGCATGTAAGCCTTTTTATCGCTTGTATGATACACTTAAATGGGGGATATTATCAGTTATATTTTGTGGCTTCTCCAGACCTTTGCATGGTAGTCTCTGTTTCCTGCCACCCGCAATGCCCTCCTTTCGGCAATATGAAAGAAATAACCTTTAACGTAATTTAAAGAAAGTCAAGATTGGAAACAGTGGCACTGAAGATGCTGCAGATGGTGTGCCTGGATCTGGGTTAATTTCTAGCACAGAATCAGGAGTTTGTCTTTGGGCATCCTCGGTTTCCAAAGCCCAGGCACAGAGCTCTGGCTCCTCTGTCCAGCTGACTGACTTGCCAGGCTGCAACCTGCCAAAAGACACAAACCCAACAGAGATTAAAAAACTAAACTGGTACAGATACATTATGAACACTCAAACAGATAAAATACAGGGGTTTATTTGTTTGTTTCTTTTTTTACCTAGTTTTATTTTTCTTCCCAAAGGTTCGTCATCGGTGGTGTGAACTTGTCATTAAACACAAGTATGAGCCGGGGTATGGAGACATTGAGAGATTCCTCAGAGAGGATCAGGTAAGTTACATTTAACTAGTATTTTGAAAACAATCAACCTTTTAACACCCTTATGCTGAAAAAAAAAAATCAGTATATTTTCTTGCTGCAGTTTGTCAAAAACATGGCTGTGTATTCATTTTTTTTCTTCTGTGGTCCCCTAAATGTTATAGTTTAAGGAAGCCACTTAGGGTAGGGGTATTCAACCCCACCTAACCTAAAGACTGCTGATCCTCTGTCAAGTGGTGAAAAGAATTCCTCCTCTCCTTGCATTTTGTGCAAGCCAGAGGTATGAGTGATGCTAGGAAGACACTTCTCAGCAGGTTCCTTTTGCAGGATGAGGAAGGCGAGTGTGGCTGTGAATGTCAATACAGGCATGAGGTGCAAAGCAGTCAGTGCTGTGGTAATGTCAGTTGTGATGATAACTAAGATTCAACACCACAGATAACAGCCAGAAGTGGTACAGCACATCCAGGGAATGCTGGTCTCTCCATGGGTAGGGACATGGTAAGAGAGGATTGTGAAGGAATTAAGAGCTGGACATACATTATTCCCTTACTATGGCCTTTTATTTAGGCCACTGTGAACTTGGAATTCTAATTGCACCTCTACCTTGTTCTTTTCTATTTCTTTTATTCTTTTATTTATCTTTATTCACTATGAGCCCTATAAAATCAAGATATTCACTGCCTAGGATGAATTTTAAATATTCAAATGTATGTTAAAAAATAGAAAATTGTGATGATACATCAAAATCTAGGCAATATCTTTACCTTTTATGCTCACAATTGACAAAGCTATTTACAGCCAATGAGGATTTTTTGCTTTCAGCCAACACAACGCAATTGAATTATTGCAGTTTTTAATGAGTTCTTGCTTGGAAGTATACCTCCTATTTATATCTCAGCGAATAAACAAGGCCCCAGAGCTCTTGGCAAGCTCTGTATTAAAACAAACAAACAAAAGACATAAAATAACATTATTTCATAAGGAGTTACACTGCTTGTGCATATTTGAATTCTGTGAAAGGATGGAGCTAACCACTAGCAGAACCTGGGGTTTGGGAAATCCTTGAGTTGATAAAACCATACAGAATTGCATTATGTTTGGAATAGCTATTATGCCAAATAAAGACATTTTCTGCAGTGTACGGAAATAATTTTTTGCAACTTTTTAAAATAATCTAATTTCATTTACTTCAGCAGTGCAAACAGTTAATGGCATAACGAGTTTCTGGTGTGATTAGTACTTAGAGCAGTTGCATGTCTGTACTGATCATGTAACACAGCTTTTTTTAAAAGTCTGGGAAAAAAATGTAAATGGACTGTTTAAGTCCTTTGAAGTTCTACAAAACACTAGTGTGTTTACTGCATATTAATTTTTAGACCTAGGGGAGAGTTATTAACGCTGGGTAGAGAAGGTAGTTCCTATAGTAAGAAAATTTCACCATTTAAAAATTTCTCAATGAGAGTAACTGGAATCCGGCTCCAAGGTCATCTGTGTGGCTGCCAGACCTTGGTGCAGCTGCAAACCTTGGAAATCTGAGCTTTTGGTTCTCCTGGCATCAGAGCATGCTTAAGGAACTGGCAAGGAATCTGGCAGGTTCCTGCCACTTTTGGGACTTTCTCCTTTTACTCCAATCATCTTTAAATTTTAATTTCTTTTCTGGCTGAAGGGCTTTTAAAGGCTTACTACCCAATGCTAGAAATTGCAAGGAATAGCATTAAAAATTATATTTTTTCAATGCTATCCAAATTTTTCTGCTCCTGCAAATGTCCAAAAAATAACTGTAAAAGTCAGTATGCTAAGCTGCTAATATTTTGTCAGATGTGTAATCCTATTTTGGTAAGTGCAGTTTAACACTTAACTGAATTCCTGTCATTAGTTGAAAAAAATGTATCACCAGAAAAAAAAGACAATGTCCAATATGTTTCCCGTTAAGTTGGCGGCCAGAGCTTTGTTGGCAGCGGTCAAAGGGGCCCAGATCTCCCTACAGGAGCCCCATTACCTTTTTTTATAGCTGCTATGTCCAGAATAAATAATTAGGAAAAGTCTGCTTTTGTACCCAACCAGAATTCATGCATGTTAAGCTGCATCTCTGATATAAAGGGAGTCAAACATATACATGACCATATTCAGTCAATGTCCAGTTTCAGAATTGCCAAATGGGAATTTTAGAGTGGAGTACTTCAGTCTTTGTTCATGGATGTGTGAGTAAACATGAGAATTGAAAAGAAAATGTGTGTCCTGTTGAAGGAAGTTGAAGCTTTTTTCTTAAGGGACATTTGGGATAAAATCAGATAGTTGGTAAAAGGAAACAGTATTCAACTTGAAAACTGGCAAGGAAAGTGGAGTGAGGAATGATTTTTCTTGTCATGCCATAACACAAAATTCTTACATTAATAATCTGTTTTTGGAGAGTCAACACAGCATATAGACAACCATCCTTACGCTAAACAGACACAGAGAAAATTAGTTCTTCTGAGGGGGAGAATAGACATTAGAGATTAAATAGTGTTTTCTGTAGTTTTGATTGCCTGTTTTGTTTCATTTCTAGTTTAAATGAATAGTAGGGGGTCAGTGGCAAAAACCCAGCTAACTAGTTATTACTGGTGGTAGGATGCTTGTGTGTTATGTTCCTCTTTCAGGCCATGGGTGTGTATCTCTATGGTGAATTAATGGTGAATGAAGATGCAAAACAACAAGAACTTGCACGGAAATGCTTTGCTGCAGCACAAGAACATATGGATGCATCCTCAGCCAAAGTGGTGGCAGAGATGTTATTCTGAAAAGGTGATTTTTCATTTTAATCCTAACACCTTGATTTTGCTTCACATAGAAAGAATATGAAGAGTTCAGTGAACATGGTAAACTATGGCATACCATACAACTTGTGGCTGCTTAGGCTGAGAGATAACTCTTGTTATGTATCTTGTTGGCTTGTTTTTTTTCTTTTTCTGAAGCCCAGCTGCAGAAGCAGTGAGTTACATACATGTAGGCATAGCTGGAGAACATGGAGAATGGCTTTGTTGTAATGGACTGTACAAGAGGCAACTGTAAGTCCAAATGGCCAAGGAAGGCCAGGCTCTGCCCTACAGTTGTTTCCCATCCTGTATTCCTAATTCTGCTTACAAAATTTTGTGTGAGTAGCATTTCTGTTTTAATAGAGCTGCATGTTTACTCGACAGGCAGCATAGTCTTTGAAAAGAGCCTGTTCCCACAGTGGAAATATGAAACTGTGGACTTGGAAGCAAATATCATGTGAGAACAAGCTGGTAATTCAAATGTTCTTGTGTTGAGGGAATGGAGGGTTTGAAGACTGATTATGAGGTAAGAAAAGTAGCCTAAACATGAAGAAGCTAACTTGTTTATAAAATTGAAGGAGATGAATTGCCAGAAAAAGCAGAATTGCAAAAATATTTATGGAATGAAGATTTCTGTAGGCTATAAATTTGCAAAGATACGTTCCAGTTCTCTGTCTGAACAGTTGGAGGTAGTCTTACAGTGTCTGCACATGCATGTTTAACATACAACCCGTTAAGATTTGTATGAAAGTTTCTTCAAGTGCAGCATACCTCAGATTTTTGGTTAATCATATAACTCATCCAACAGACTGATTGCCATGGTTGTTCACAAAACTTTACAGCTGATTTGTCGTATCAAAATTCAGGCTACTAATTTAGCAAAAACATTGTCAGTTAATTGATACCAAGCAAAAATCTTAATTTTCTCCTGTTCTAGCAGTATTTGACTGTAAGTTCCACTTGATTTTGTAGCATTTTTTTGCTATGTTTATATGAAATACAGCCAATGACAGATACAATGAAAGCAAGTTTGATTATGAAAAGCCATGTTGTTCTTCTGTATAGACAAGAACTCTACCTGCCAAGAAAACTTTTTGGGAAAGGTGGATCAGACTGTAAAGTGGCAGGAGATCAGTTGTGGAGTAGGAGAGATACCTTTTTAAATAGTTAGGGCTATAGAGACTCTCTTGTATACTCCCAATTATTAAGAACTCAGGAATTTGATTTATGTTCAACAATTCTTAATCTGGTAGGTGTCTTCAAGTGTCTGAAGGTCAGAAATAATAAAATCAAAATTTCTACAAGTTTCTGATGGTAAGTATCTAGCACAGGAAAATTACATGCAGGTGTTAGCAGTAGTCTAGAATTACTCCTTTGACTTCCCAGACAGAGTGGAAGTGCATGGTGAGCTATAACATAAAATGTAAAGATACTGAGTACAATACTGTGTGTGACTGCACAGGTTTCTTTTAATGTTATGGCTGTTTGGGTTCCTGGCATGATGATTTGTGACTTAAGATTAAAATCACATTGCCAGGGATTACCACGCAGCCATGACCACAGCTGCTAGCATGAAACTCACCATTAACGGTCTGATGGCTGCACAGCGCGGAATCCTCTCCAGCTATCAAACAAACAAACAAAAAACACACACCCACACACACAAAAAAATAAAAACTAGAGAGAGAGAGAGAGAAACAAACCCCCAAACCCACCAAAATCACAGGAAAGCAGCAGAGCATCATGGAAGAACCTCCTCCGAAAACTATCTCTGCTGAGACCGAGATCTCTCTGGCGAGGTGCAGAGCTTAGCTGATTGGTGAACAGTGATTGTTTTCCTCTTTGTTCACAGTGGCTAAGTTCTGCACCTGAAGAGAAGGGAGAGGAGACTCTCTGCAGGGCAGAGGGCGTTTGCTGGCTGAGATCCCTTGCTGCTGAGAGAGCAGATTTGTGATGAATGCATCAAGGTTCAGTGTATGGAGAATAAGTCGCAGAGGCAACCTGGGAAGCTCCAAAGGCTTTTAGTTTTAGTTGAGAATAAATAGTGCTCCTTAAGTTCTCAGTCTAATTGCAAATGTAGGGTATTGCCTACAGTAAGTTGGTTACCATGCTTTCCTAAAGGTCAGAGGAAATAATGCTTGTGACTTTAACCTGAAATTGTCAATAAAACTTTTGTTTTATAGTCTTCTCTTTAATGGATGCTGTCATGATCCTCTCTGCAGTTTTAGCTTAGCACTCTGTGTTGTTTGCAGGAAATGGTGGCAGCTCCAGTCGGAAACAACTTACAGCTGCTGCTGTTGTTCCAGGCTGTTGATGGACCCGTCCTCCGGTGCCTACTGAGCTGATATCAGTTCTGATTTTACACACTGGCTCAGTTCAGCAGGAACAGGAGTCGAGCCCTAGAGCAAAAAACAAGATGTACCTTTCCTAAGAGCCTTTGAGAAATGTTGCTGTTTTCTCTCAAAAACTGAATCAATACACATTATGATATCCTGATGTTAGACACTAAATGGCCTAAGGGGGAAAAGCTACCTCAGTACGGTTTAAGAGGACTGTTGGCTAAAGATGAGAAGGTATGTGAGTATGTAGTGTCACACAGTATTGCTGTGGTAACTTGCCTCTGACGTTATTTTCAGGGTAACTTCCTAATAACCACGAGAGTTAGTGCTTCCACCATGGATCCCTCCCTATCTTCTCCAGACCTTGTTGTGGTAGCTTGAGGAAGCTAAAGAGATCATTGTTAACTCTGTAGCTACAGTTACAGTCTACTGGTAACCTAAAATACAACTCAGTTTGGAAAGCTGGGGCAATCAAGAATGCACAGATATTCCTTCATTGTGACAGAGTAATAACTTTAAATGCTGTTTCCGTTGCAGGAAAGATCACAGACAACTCTTTTAATAGATCTTCTACTAAACCCCGATGGTACTAGGATTTCATTGATCCAGGACATCAAAGGAAGGATTATGTGACTGCTAAAACAATCAGCTGACAGAAATATTTACCTTTTTGTATTTCTAGAGGTCCACTATAACTGAGAACACATGCACACAAACAAACTACACATACACACAAGTTACTCTGACTCCAGGTAATTCTTTGATACAAGAATTTTGGGATTTATCCTTGTGCTTTGGTAATACAGTCATTCTGATTTGCAGATGCCAAAGATTCTTGATTTGAACAACTTTATTTATTTGGGCATTCTGAAAATGGATGAAACTGTTTTGTGTACTTACAATTTTGTTTGTAACTTCCATGTCATATTTAAAAAACATCTGTGTAAAATCAGCAGGGGCTGCAGTAGGGCTCATAAGATTAGAGAGAAGCAGAAATAAACTGGAAAGTTACCTGACATCATCCTGGTGATGGGTTGGGACTGAAGTAAAAACAAAGATCATCATGCTCTCGTGTCATGTTTAAGTTAAATTTTACTAGAAATGTCAGACCTCCCATTTTCTGGAAGTGTCTTTCATACCCTTGTGATGTTTCTTTTGCAGTGGTATGTCAAATGTATCTCTTCTTCCCTGATCAGTGAATTTTTACATTATTAGAAGACATCTTAATTGTTCATTTCAGAGAGTTAAGAATTTAAACCACAAAAATCTGTGAATTATTTCCTTTGTACTCTATTGTTTTATATCAAATACTCTTTGATAGTAATAAAATTACCAAAATAAATTATTTTTTCAAGTACATATAGTCTTTCCATTGCACTGTGGTTCAAAATAATTTAAAAACATGGGAAGAAAAATTACTCCATTCCTTCTTTTGCAGCAGAAGAAAAGCACCTGGAACTCATCACTTAAGGGATGATAATGAGAAAAAATAAATGGGGTATTCTTTTTTAAAGTTCTTAGCCTCAGAATACAAAGTATAAGCCTGCCTCAAGAGTGTCTTCAGTACAAAGAGTACAGTTCCTTTTCACGTCACCACATTTTCTGACCTCCCCCTTTGCAGGCATACAGTGTCACAACCTGAATTAAGGGACACTCAGCAAGTTCTTTCAAATGCAGTAAGAGTTAGGAAATTGTCCAAGAAGGCACTAAGGCACCACAGTGACTTCAAATGTAGTGACTCTCACAGACACAGTTATTACAGGATCCCATTCATAACAGAGTTACACTTCATTTCACAGGTTTTTCTGCAAAGGTTACACTTCATTTCAAAGGTTTTTCTGCTTGCTTTTTGCCTTTTTTCAGTGTGTAAGGAAAAATATGCAGAGCTGGATAAGACTCTTGCACAAAATATGCAGAAATTAAATACATTCTAGGCCTCTTCGTAGCCAGTACTGTTAAAGCTAAGGGCATGTAAGATACTACACACTTTTTAAAATGGCACCAAATTTTTCTCCTTTCAGAATAATCTACTTGTGATTTTTTTTTTTTTTAAATACTGAGCACAGCAGTAGTTTGTTTTGTTTGCTACAGCTCTTATAGTCTGCTTCAGCAGTATTAACTTGACCATTTCCCCTCACTACAACTTCATGACCCATCATGCATGGTAGCAACTGAGAAAAGGAAGAGAAAATAAAATACTAACACCAAAAAACCTAAAAAATGGCAAAGAGGTGGCAGTTCTTGCCCTTCATCAGGGCTTATGGGGCCTTTTGTTGCTAATACAAGCATTATGATATAGAGTGAGGCTCCAGATGAAAAGAAAGCTGAAGGTGGCACTGAACAATTAGTGTCACCATAACTCATCAGAGAGCATAGGAGACTCATGCATGTATTGTTTAGTAGGTCATTAACATGATATAAATATTACCCTTCTGAATCATGTCAAGAGCACTGGAAGTGAACCGTATAACCCTATAATTATTTACAGAATCACAGAGTGAGTTGGAAGGGACCCACAAAAATCATTGAATTCAGCTCCTGGCCCTGCACAGCACCATCCCCAAGAGTCACACCATGTGCTGAGAGCATTGTCCAAATGCCTCTTGAGCTCTCTCAGATTTGGTGCTGTGACCACTTCCCTGGGGAGCCTGTTCCAGTGCCCAGCCACCCTCTGGGGGAGGAAGCTCTTTCTAATACCCAACCTAAATGTCCCCTGGCACATCTTCAGGCCATTCCCTGGGGTTCTGTCACTGGGGACCACAGAGGAGAGATCAGTGCCTGCCCCTCCTCTTCCCCTCGTGAGGAGGTTGCAACTGCAGTGAGCTCTGTCCTCAGTCTCCTCTGAGGTGAACAGACCAAGTGACCTCAGCTGCTCCTCGTACAGCAACACAGCCTCCAGCACTGGAGGTGATGCCACCCCAGCTCAGAGCAGAGCAGGACAATCCCCTCCCTTGCCTGGCTGGTGATCTGTGCCTGATGTCCCCCAGGACAGGGCTGGCTGTCCTGGCTGCCAGGGCACTGCTGATCCATGTTCAACTTGCCAGGACCCCCAGGTCCCTTTCCATGGCCCTGCTTACAGCATCTCATTCCCAGTCTGTCCATACATCCAGGGTTACCCCATCCCAGATGCAGGATCCAGCACTTTCCCCTGTTGAACTCCATGTTGTTGGTGATTGCCCAGACCCCTGATTTGTGGAGGTCTCCCTGCAGGGCCTCTCCCTGCCCTGGAGGGAGGCAACAGCCCCTCCCAGTTTTGTATCATCTGTGAACTTGCTCAGTATCCTTTCCAGTTCTGTGTCCAGGTCATTTATGAAGCTGTTGAAGAGCAGAGGGCCGAGGATGGGCCCTGTGGAGCCCCTCCAGTGACAGGTCCCCAGTCTGATGTCGCCCCATTCACTGTGACCCTTTGTGCCTGACTCATGACCCAGCTGCTCACCCATCCCATGATGTGTTTATCCAGCTGTGGGCTGCACATTAGGTCCAGAAGGATCCTGTGAGAGACTCTTATCAAAAACTTTAGTCTTCCCTTGGTCAGCTGGGTGGGTTACCTAGTCATGAAAGGAAATCAGGTTAATAAGCTAGACTTCCTTCTCATGAAGACGTGCTAGCTGTGACCAATGACTGTGCTGTCTTTCAGGTGTTTTTCAGCACCCCCAGAATAAACTTCTCCATAACTTTATCAGGCACTGGAGTGAGACTGACAAACCTATAGTTTCCCAAGTCCTCCTTCTCTTCCTGAAAATCGGGACAAATATTTACCAGCTTCCAGTCAGCTGGGACTTCTGGATTCCCAAGACCACTCAAAAGAGACATTTTATGATGACATCAGCCAGTTCTGGAAGGACGCTTGGATGAATCCTATCAGGCCCCATAGGTTTGTAGGGATCCAGCTGGAGCAGTAGGTCCTCCACATGTAAGTTTTCAATAGGCCCTATCAAAAGCCTAACAGAAAACAACAAACCACCAACCTTACGGTTTTCTCTCAGGTAGGTGTTTCTATATTGAGTTCCTGACAGAAGGAAGTTGCAGAATTTAGTTGTAGCAAATAAAAGTAAGCAACAACAAAATCTATTTCCAAACTTCCTACAAATAAATCATTACAGGAAGTTGTATCTTTTCAAACAATACTTCCATGTAGGAGATGGACTCGGGGGACTTTGTGGGCCGCTTCCAATTCAGTGTATTCTATGATTGTATGTGGCTATGACAACACAGGCATCTATATAGGTGTGCCTTTGCCCTTAGGTTTCATTTACTTGTTTCATAGGCAGCCCCCTCTGAATAAAATACGACATTTTGTAGGGGTTTTTTCCCCCCTCCCATCCCTAATTTAGTCCTTTCCAAACACAGTGGTAATGTTTTTCTGAATAGCATTAGAAAGCCCAGTGCTGGACTATCTCCCACTTATTTCATCAGGCCAGCATCTAGTTAGGATCTCGGTGATTCTTTTCTGGATGTACCTTTCAGCTCTGAAAATTAATCTCAGATGAAAAATTAAAACTGTATCTATATAGTTGGGCAGGGATCGCCATCATGCTGGTCTACTTTTCCAGAGTAAAGGCAGACCATAACAAGGGAGTGGCCCTGCAAATCCCTTAGCCCTTCAGTGGCAATGCCTTCATTCTTTGCCATACACTTTCTGCTGCAAGTACAGAGTAAACCACTCAATTTTGCTGACAGCTGCTTTCTGTCTGCAGCTTTGCTGGGAGGTGATTGCAGCTGCTGCTGTCTCTGTGACTTCTCCTTTAGAAGGGAATTAGCTGTACCCTATTGTCCATGCCTCACACGAAATAGGGAAGGAAAATTGTCTGGAAACAAAGATCTGACTGGAAATGCAGCAAGTGTGCGGCTTGAGGAAACAAGTTGGCATAAGAACCCTAAGGATTTCTGACATATAAAAAGCACTATGAAAAGGGATACTACCAGAACAAATCAAAAAAGTCATATGGAGCATTAAAATGTATAATGCAGAGCACTGTGGCCAGCCAGTTCATCTCCACAGCTGATGAAAGTCTTGAGAACTGGTATTTGTGCTACAGAAAATTTAGGTGTTAGTTTGTAGGCTTTTCTGCATACAGAGCTATATGGGAGGAAACCGTGGTGCTTTTGTAAGCAGCAGCAGGCAGCTGATTCTTACATGTTACCATGTAACCATGAGCCATTATGTTCCAAAGGCTCTACTAGTTTGGGGGTTGATGCTTTCCAGGCAGAAACTGGACTGTAAATATCTGGAAAATCCACACCTTCCAGGCCCCCATTCTGCAGACAAGTGCCAGCTCAGACATGTGCGTGCTGCAGCAGGACTCAATTTCACTACACATGATTTAAGAGTAGTAAATGAAATCTAAGGTCATTCAAATTTTTACCAGTAACTTAATGGTATTTTATTTTGAAAAAAGCATTCACATAATAATGTACTAAGGTAAGAGTAACATTTGAAATACACCCACATACTGTGCACAAAACCATACTCTAATTCACTGAAAACCCTATTCCACAACACTAATTCGTAATATCTAAAAAAGCAAAATTAATACATCTTGTGGTCCTTTTAATAATGTATCTTGTGGGTTTTTAAAGCTATAAAGTATCTACCTTTGTGCTACAGTTCCCAGTATTCATGAGTCATGTCTGATGTCTTCTGTAAGTCAAAGATTTCACCAGACACATAAGTGCATTTCACTTCCCAGCCTCAATCGCTGATGCCCAGACTAGTCAACAAAAAAAAAAATTGCAAGAAAGGACAAGGAAGCAACCAAATTGAGGAGCTGACTCATCTAGAATTTCATAAGCATACTGAGTTTGCGCACATAAAATATGAAGTGAACATATACACTGATATGGCTATGTTCTTTGTTTCTGTGGACACAATATACTGGAAAATATATTTTTAAATCTTACCTGCTGCCAAGCTGACATTTTAGGTCGGTGAAATATGGCAGTGCTTAAAGAAATTGAGACATTTGCAGAATCCTTGGGAGACTAACTGCATCTGTCCATGTGCTATGATATAAACTAAGTGCATATTCTCTGCACAAAATTAATATTTTATAATACTAAAATATACCTGCTTTCCATAAGAACAACAGGCATTTGCTCTGTTCCCTGAAAGCATGCAGAAATTGCAGTTCTGTAAAAATTTCTTTTACATGATCATTACACATCAGAAAGCAGAACCTGGTTTTCAACTGACACTCCTTGGCATTAGCACAGTTCTCCAGTAGTGCTGTCCACAGAACAATCTGCAAAATGCAGATTTGCTCATTGCCCCACTGCAGAGATGACAGCTTTGCTGTCTTCTCACATGCCCCTGAGCAGCAGCTGGGCGTTGCTGTACCCTTTAGTTAATGTAGCTCACTTCAGAAGGGTTTTTCTCTGAAAACTGCCTGTTTCTGACTACACCCAGGCTTTTCCTCGGGCTTGTTGGGACTGCTGTCTCAGCACTGGAGCTCTCTGCCGAAGCTCCATCTGAGACATTTTATTCACAATGCTTTGCCACTGGCATCATCCCCAGCCATCCTGACTGCATCTAAACAGGCTAGTTTGAGAAGCTGGTGCTTGGCACCATAATGTGATTCACTTGATATTTAATCCTGAAGGGACTACAGTGCTCATCATCTACCACATAGAAAAAACATATTAAAAAAAAAAATACTTTTAACCTCAAATTGTTTCTTCACAATAATTTTGTCCCACAGTTATTTTTATTTTTGGTAGTAAAAGTTATATGCTCTACAGCTCTGTACCTCCTTACAGTCAACTCCTGCAAGTACAAGTGAACTAAAATTACAAAATCTCAGCAACCATTTTACTCCAGGCTGCATCTGTTCCTTGGTGTGCTTGAAACTCATCTATTTAATTGCCAAGCATGACCAATTAAAGTTTCATTCCAATTTATTCAGTTTTACACCTGAAAAGTACTTAACTTTTATCTTGCTCCCTAAGATACGGAACCAGACTGCCCCTTCTCCCTCAATCCACCTTTCATGCCCCTCCAGACACCATTTCCCTACACACAGCCTACATGTTCCTACAGCCATCTTTGTTTCCATCAGTAACATGGCAATACTACCCTGCAAAACCAACATTAAGATTTTGTAATTGCCATCGCTTGTGCTGAAACTGCCCATCATGCCCTGTTTGCATTATACTCTCTTAGTTGTTTTTGACAATATATGAAGGCTTTTTAATAAGCTTCCAGTTTTACCTGAGGGAAAACATTGTTCCTGTTTGCTTGAGTATTTAAAAAAAAAGCAATTGTATGACATAAATGCTGATCTTTTTTTTCTTGTCATGGTTTAACCCCAGCAGCCAATCCCCATGCAGATGCTTGCTCACTCCCCCACCAGCAGGATCAGGGAGAGAACTGGAAGGGTAATGTGAGAAAACTCATGGGCTGAGATAAAGACAGTTTAATATGGAAAGCAAAAGCCATGCAAACAGGCAAAGCAAAACAAGGAATTAATTCACTGCTTCCTAGGGGCAGGCAGGTGTTCAGCCATCTCCAGGAGATCAGGGCCCCATCACACATAACAGTGACTTGTGATGACAAACACTGCCACTTCAAATGTTCCCCATTCCTCCGTGTTCCCCCACTTTATATCCTGAGCATGATGTCACATGGTCTGGAATACCCCTTTGGTCAGTTTGGGTCACCTGTCCTGGCTGTGTTCTGTCCCAGCTACCCATGCACCCCCAACTTCCTCCCCAGCATGGCTCTGTGAAAGTCCTGATCAGCAATAACAAAACCAGCTCTTTTATTATCAACCCTGTGTTTAACACAAATACAAAACTCAGCCCCACATCAGCCTCTGAGAAGGAAATTAACTCTACCTAAGCCTAAAGCAGCACACTTCTTTACACAGATGAAGAGTCAGATAAATAATCACAAGACTGTGAGTTTTATACAAGAACAGGAAAGTCCACCCACTGACATTTTACAGTTTCTGCACACACCTTCTCCCAGCACTTGGCTCTCCTTTCTTCAATCAAATCACATGAATGTAAACTTCTTACTTGATAGCTGGAAGCAAGGAATGGAAACTAGAAAGCATCCAGACTAAGTAAATAGAAAGATCAGTCTTATTTTTAAGCTAGTTGATTCACTGTTACCAATATGAATAATGCCAGCATCAACTGAAGGGTAGATGTGATGCTGAGGAAAGTTCTACATCACAGAACGAAGGTCAATGCTAAAAGCTGGTGTAGCACTGTATTTTTGCATCAAGGGAATTCAGCATCAAAACCACAGGTTTATAACATGCAAAAACCAAAAATTATTCCCCAGTTTGTCTTAAAATACAGCTATTAGAGACTGTGCTTTTTGGTTATGCTTTAGAGGTGGTGAGGACCCAATGTAGTCATGAAGAGCCTTCTGAATGGTTCTTCCTCTTGCTTACTCCCTGAATGTCTGAAAAATCATGAGCTAAACTGTCTTTCAGATTCACAAAAGAAACTAAATTAATAGGAAAATTATGAAAATTGCACCACAGCAGGATGTCACACAGCAGTTCTTATACCTTCTTTAAATTCATGTGGATTTCCAGACTCTACAATGCATTTTGAGGAACTGTCCAAAATCCATGTTAACCATTTAAGTGGTGCACCAGTTGGGCTGTTCAAATGCACGATTTTTGAAGCAGAGGGGGGACAGCACGGATACCAAATTCTGTTCTTTCATTCTTCTACAACAAGTCTGCCGAATCTGAAGAAATCAGAGCAGGGAACAACTGACCTACAGAATGCTGGTGGTTAGACACAAGTCTGTGAGTGAAGGATCTCAGCAGAAAAACAGATATTCATCCCATACTTGATTTTATATGCAAGTTCATAAACTTCGTTCTATGATGTTTACTTAGGTTTAGGGTATTACATTTTAAAAGTAAAAACAACAAAAGAAAAATAAAGAGACTGCATCTACCATTCAACTTGGATCCTCGCCAGAAAGGAAGAAAAAAAAAAAAAAAGGCAATGCTTCTGCCTAAAGAGTAGGCACATGTGGGAGCTTGCTCTGCCAATACAACGAGCAGAAAAACTCATGAAATCAAGATCAGAAGAGCCACGATGAAAAACAGTCAACAGCTGTCATCTGAAGACTTTAAATCCCAATGTAATTATCTTTCCTAAACAGATGTTGTTACTTAATTGCAAGGTTTAGGCTTGACATTTGTTCAGTATCCACTGGCCTAGGACAAGCCAGTCAGAAAAAGCAGCTACAGCAATTCGGTCTGCCTGAAAAGTGTGCCTGTGCAGCAAATTGCCCAGCACGGGCCATTTGTACTTCAGTAAAGAAGCAAACACACGAGAAAAGAAAGCTGAAACGTAATAGTGGGGTTTGCAATGAACTTGGAGAAATTTACTGATCCATGGAAAAAATAGTGGCACTTTTCTTACATTTCCAGAAAAGATGCTGCTATTGGTCCTCCCTGCTAGAAACTCACAAAGCACCTGAGTTCACAGACATGTATCACTCATTTCCATCTTACAAATTAATCCTGTGTCATATTTCAAGGCTTCTCTCCTCTTCCATGGAATCTGATACTGGCTTTTCCTTCTCTATTCACAGACATCTGAAGCTGATATGGAAGTGGGGCACAGTCGTGAGATAAAAAGCACTTTAACAGTTGCTGGTTGTCTCTACAGGGAACAATGGTACAGATAGGAAATTTCTATTGCCAGCTACTATTACAAGTTAGGTGGAAATAAAAAAGCTGAAGTCCTATTTTTAGAAAACCTATACATAGTAGAAGGTATGGAATCATTAGTCAAAGCAAACAGAAGCTGCTTTCTCATATGTGAAATATTAAGAAAACTTTTAACAGTAGCAGGCAAATGACATATTGCACCTATTTTGGAAGCCTTTATATAAACTCACAAGCTAAGAAATAAAATGTTAAGGAGTGAACTGTACATCCTGGCTAACTGGCATATACACGGGAGACATCTCAACAGTGCAATTCACAATGTTAATCAAGAATATGTAAAAAGGCAATCTCTTCAAGATGGCATTTATGCATCTGCAGAAGTTCATGGGGCTAACAAATATTTTTATTGAAAAGGACAGAAAAGAGAGGGTCATTGTTTCTGAGGGTCTACTTTTTTATTACATCAGTCCATCATCTGACATAGTACAGAAGAGTTATGAAAGAGGCTTTTAAAGCAGTAAGAGATGTGAAGTTAGTTAAATATACAGACCTATTAAAGCCACTAATGCTGGACTTTTTCTCTGCTACTTGTTGGATGTCATGTATGGAATTGTTGCTTCTATCAGTACTGAATATAAAAATCACAGCTAAGCTCCTACAGTTGAATTTCATAAACATGTTTATCTTTTTTGTCACTCCCTCCCTTCACACACATGCAAGAACACAGAATGCAAACTAAAGCACCACCATTGCCTATGAAGAACATCACTGCAACTCAATTAGAGCCAGCTGACATTTCAAAGTTTTGTTTCAGTGGCTGACAGCAGTCCAATGCCTATCCTTTGGCAGCTCAGACAACAGTGAGCACACTGAAGCCATCAGAAGGATTTTGTGAGGTTTATTCCTTCCCAGCAGCCAGAGCTGGTTAAAGGAAGAGCCAGTGCAAGCAAGGGAAACGCCTCCGTGGCGTTCACTACTGAACAGACCACCTAACAGCAAATCCACAGAATTAGCTTCTCTCTACTAGGGCAGCAAATGGAATGTCTACCACGAGCACATCTTTTAAATCCAGGCAAGCATTTAAGAAAAACTTGTATCACAAGTAAGGAAAACTTGCCAGAGAAGCAGATTCAAGCAGCACACATCTGAACACTGCAATGAATGAAGTGCTAGTGGGATGCCTCTGGCACCAGAGCTTTCAGCTACAGTGGTTAACTACTGGTGTTGCCCAACGAAACATGCTGGTTGCTTAAGAAAGCCATTGCAGACTAAAAATTCAAACACATGCTTGTGGAGAACTCCTCCTGTAACATTCCAGGTTTTGATTTTTTCAAACCTGGGTCTATTAGAAAACTTCTTTTTAATGGAGTATGACATTACTCATTCACACAGAATATTAGGTACTTTACTCTGACATTAGATAACACAGCAATGAAATGGTGTAAATCTGTATTTTGTTTAGTAACTGCAAGTCATTTGTGCTAGGTGTTTTATCTTATACTTCTATAATGCTAATGCTTCAAATGTTTTGAATTGTATCCCTGCCAAGCCAAGTATTTATCAGTTTTCAGCTCACTGAAACAAATATTAACTCACTGTGTCTATTAACACCTCTTGCCACTTACAATGTTGAGAGTACAGAAACTTAAGAACAAATGCTAGAAGTAATACAATAAATGTTACTGTTGGTCAGCTAAATTGCAGTATCTGACAACACATGACAAAATAAAATACATTCTGCTTTGTATAGGCACTGTAGTGAGATCTTGATTAAATAAAAGCCACAGAAATGACATTTTTTTCTGCCTGAAGAAAATCCACAGACACCACCGAGCACCATGCTGCAAAGTTTGCAGAATCCAAAAACCTCCAACTTCACAGTCTTAAGACTGGAAAGAAGCATCATCAACAAAGAAGTAAAATTTGCTGTCTGTATTCTTATTCAAAAAATGCCTTGAAGCAGAACAGTTTTGAAAAGTTCTCTACATACTGTCCAGAACCAGGGTGTGTGCTGCACCTAGAATGCAAGGGAACAACTTCTTGGCTGGTTCAGCACAGAAGTACAGCCTTGAAGGCCCCAAAGAACATTTCCAGAAAGCAGCAATTACAGAGGAAAAGATGCACATTGGGTGGATAATGCAGAAGTTCCCATATGAGGAATCTTCCATTACTCAGATCTACCAAATTGCTCTGTAGCCTTCCACTGGCAAACTAACAGAAGTAGCTTCAACATCCCACAAAATCACAGCTTCTATCAAAGTTAGATCATAATTCAAGCATCCTGAAAGAGTAAGGAAAAAGAAATACCAGCGATTTATAACCACTATGCTAAAAAGGGCAAAAAGAATGCCAGCACAGATATAGCTTCTTTTAAAGTTAGAGACAGTATAAATTAGGTTTCTTCCTTAGAGCCTCCTGAAACTAGCAAATCCTCCTTAGTATTTAAATCATCCAGTTTTTCTTACAAAGCCAAATACAAGAAAACAAGAATATATCAATTCACTACTAATTTTGGGTTTTAACTGCCTTCATGGTACATTTCCTTCCTGCTTGAATTTATTTATCCTTATTTATCAGCATATTGATTTTGTTAAATGAATTTTCATGCATTTTGTAAATAGAAAAATAACAACACTGATAAAGAAAAGATACTTTAAAATAGCTGTCCAAAAACTGCTATACACATCTGAATATAATACCCATATCATTCACCTAATTAATCTGCAAGAATTAGATATTGCAATTCATTGCTAATCTTTCTTCTACATAGTTAAAATTACATAGAGGCACAATATGGAGAAAACACAACAAAGAGCCTCACAGCCAACAATCAGATTAGACATTAAATGAAAGAAAATCCCCCCAAAAAAACAAAAACACAAACAAAAAGAAAAACCAGAACCAAAAATTTATTCTTCCTTTGGGTTAAAATTTTAGATTATTTATCGTTCTAAATAGAGCACTCCACATCTGTTTCCACTACACAAATACCTCTGAGTTTGTGACCAAAAACTAATTGAGTTTAATCTCCTGCTTTTCAGTTATGGTATTCAGGGAACAGAAAATGGGTTGCTTGATTTTAGTTTTTTAGAAATGTCTATTTAACAACAGAAAAATTGCTACTAACTTATTTCTGAATTTTCATTTAAAAATATTTTTTAATCAATAAAGAGAAAAACAACCTTTTGTTTGCAGACATACATTATGTGTTTGCAATTTTTTCACTAGCAAACTAACTGAGAGGGCATGTAACTTCCGTAATATGACTCATTGGGAACAAAATTGTAAGAAATCAGTTAACAGCGTAACAGAAAATATCTTTCCACTTCTTACAGCCAAAGGACACTAAGTACACTGTTTTTCTTTCCCCTTGCTCAAAAACAAAGGCTACATTCAAAAAGCTTTATTAATTCAATATACATGTCTTGGATTTTATATGCAAGAACAGAATTTCAGGTAGCATCTTTGAGTAGCATAGCACAGGCATTGGCATTACACATAAGTAATCTAGGAGAACAAATTACTGCGGAAAGTTAGGATTCGCTATTACTACTATTCTCTATGCTTATTTTTCTAGTTAAACTAGAAACAGGTTCACAAAACTTCAAGGGAAAAATACTTTCCTAAGCATAAAAAAACATAAGCTGTTGCTACCTGTTTATGCTCCTTGCAGGAGACAAAAAACCTAAACAAAGAAGTAAGCAAATAACTGCTGGACACAAAAATGAAGGAAATGAGTTGCAACCTTTATAGGAAATCTGTCCCTTTAAACTGGGAAATGTCCTTATGTCTCTGTTTTGCTTGCCCTCTTTTGTCTGAATAAAAGCCCCATATTTCTTAAATTAATAAATAATAGCATCAGTCACACCACACTGTTAATTGGGCTGTACTGCAAGCAATTTTATGCCTGCAGTATCTGTTGACAAAAAACAGCTATTGGTCTAATACTTAGAGGAGAACACTGCCCTGGGAAAGCTGCAGTATTGAAAAACCCCCACATTTAGCAAATCTGGGAAGAGTTTCATTTTGGAAACATTTTTGAAAATAAGGAAAGAGTTCAGGAAATACCACTCACTGATTTCCTGAGAACACTATGAATCACTTGAGATCATCATTAGGTTCATAAAAGCAGAAGCATAGAAAAAAACATTTTAGAAACAACTTACCAATCAAACAATTGGATATGATTTGCTTAAAGCACGCTACATGAGTAATTTGGAAAAAAACTGATCATGAACCAGACAAACAACAAGGAGATGAGTGATGATGATGTAGGTCTCTTGTTACAGACAGTACTCAGAACAAAATTTTCAAGCATCTTTAATATTTAATAGTATGTTTCAAAAGTTTAACAATTCCAAACAACAGATTATGTTTCAATATAGATGAGGGAATATAAATGAGCAGCTGTAGTTTATATAGGTATCATTGTGCCCTTGGTAACCTGCAGTGCCAGATGCTAATGGAAGTCTGATACCTGGGTAAAGACCTAATTTGTTGGTTTGATAACTATATCACATTAAAATTCTAAACTTTCAACGTAAGTTTTTGAAGAAGTTCATTCAGCAGCTTCACAGTCCTTTGGTTTTCTTCTCCACTATGGTTAAATCTGTATGCAGTACGGATAAGAAGGTTATGAACTTCTTTGCTTGTATCAGTTATCTCAGTAATCTGAAACACAAAAAGTAAATCTGGCAGTTATGTTGCTAAATTCTGTGAATCCTTCAAAATAGTTGCAAGAAAAACAGATTTTTCCCTCACCACTGAATATATGAGAACCCAAGGATTCTGCCCAAGGTATCTCTTTTCACACATCCCAGCGAAGCCAAGAAACTTTGAGATTTCTGTTGTCTCAAATTTAAGAGAAACAAATCAAGAGGCCAGAAAGTTTTTAAAGGAAACACAAATGGATAGACAGGATAATGATTTCTAAGTCATTGCCATAGAAAAGAACAAAAAGTACATTAAGGTTCTGTGTGTAATTGGGGACACAATTCAATTCTGTAAAGCTTTCAAAAGGGAAATTAAATACCTCCCCCAAAAGACGACAAAAAACAGGAAAAGACCCTAAGTTGCAATTTTTGCAGATCAGGAGGGACTTGATTCTTCATTATCTGTGTTAAACCCAAAGTTTACTGTGCTAAAAAGAATCATAACCATGCATCCCAAATCAGTTCCACACCATTCTCCCTTTCATATATTGTCTTTAGTCCCATTCAAATCACATGGAGAGCCTAGCTACGCATTAGTGATTACACATATACAGTCAAAATTAATCAGACTGATAAACCAACAAACTGGCTTACAACAGTTCATGACCACTCTGCACTGGGAAATACTTAGAGTTTTGAAAGTCAGTTATATTGCTATCTATAAAAAAGCAGAAGATTGCCTTTGGTCCTCCTGGAGGGATTTAAAGTAGCAGGCTAGTACATTACAGCATCAAAGCTCAACACCTACACTTTCTTCATGAAGAGAAACTAGGAATAGCAGTCTGTAAAAAAATATACAACCCCCCCAAATTTTATCATTATATTCTTATGCTGAGAAGAAAAGTGATCATTTGTGAACTTGCACCCTAGGATGTGAGAAATACCTTCTCCTCTTAAAGAGAAAAATGTTATGTCTTTTTAGTCAGCAAGCTGTGTCAGAAAATCAGATGCCTGACACATGCCACATACCCTGTACAGATCTGTACGTAGGACCACACTGCTGCTGAATGGAAAAACTTTTGGAAGTAGTAAAACTACACTCTGGCCATAGACCTGCTTGCATAGGGGGCATGCACTTCTTACAAGAATATGGTTTGATACTGGATTTCTAACCCTACACTGAGATAGCACTGTTTATCTTAAGTATCACAAACACATTTTATAGTTTGCCCCAATATACCTGAAGGTATACTGGCTGTCATTACCAACAGGAAGATACTGTGGCAAGTCTCCAGCCTTTTACTCCTCTTCATCTTTTTTTACACCTTAAGAGATGCTGTCTTAGCTCTTCATTTTCTCCTTCTCTCTCAATTATTGTACTGTTTTCTTCACTGGCTTTGCCAACCAAGCTTCTGCCACATCAATGCTAAGACGTAGTAACCAGCTGTTCCACCCAATGGAAAACAGCAAGAAGAGAGTTCCATCATGTCTGCAGTAGCTGGATAATTTAGGGAGTGGTTTTTTTTTGGAAAACCAAAATCTTAGCACACGCTATCTATACCATTGTAAATGAACTGTAGGTATCCCTTAACTGCAAGCTATTACTTCAGCTGTTTCTGCATCTACAACAGTAAGCCTGTCAGTGAGATCAAGAAGTAAACAGAGAATATTTTAACTGTAGCTGAAATAGGTATGTAGCAGGTTAGATATGGCTGTTGTAGTCACAGTCTCCTTTAATCCTCTGTTATATGTTTTCTTTATTAAGAGGTAGAAACTTAAAAATAGTAAAATAAGTATGTACTTAAGTTAACCTGAAAAAAATGGAAGAAACACGTACATGGTAAATACATTCCTGGGCAATCTTATGTCCACCAGGTGAAAAGAGCAAGAAGTTGGTCAGAAGATGTGTTGTGAATTGCTGGTTACAACACTGCTCTGTGCCCGTCACCCTGTGTACAGCAGCCTCCAGGTCTTTCAGAGAAAGGTCTGCACAGTTGAACAGCATCATTAGATGACTGTAGACTTCTTGAGCTTCTACCTGTAGGAAATTATTTCAAAGGGTGCAGGATCAGAGAATTGTAAAGGTCAAATCTATGGTATTTTACTTTGGATTTATTCACTAAAAAAACCTAAATCCCCAGAGAAACAACTCAAACATGAAAAAAGTTTGAGTTTAAACAGCAGGAAAACCAGGAAAGGAAGGGCTGTAACACATTTCTTTTACACACAGGCAAAAGTGGACAAAATGGACCTTTTTTTTCCTTTGGTCTTTCAAATGAAGCAGACAGGGCATCAAGCCAGGATTTAACCTTTTAAAATAATATAAGGAAATGGAGAAAGTCCCTCAGAAGAACATGGTCCGATTTTTACATTGTGGGAAAAAAAACAAAGGCTCCTAAAGGGCTCATTTCAGTATAGCTGCTGTAAATCAGTTAAATCCCCATGCAGTCTGACCTCGGCTGATAAAATGTTCTGGTAAGAATATGCGATTTAACTTCTTCCTGCGTAGTTCACAACTTATGTTTTTATGTTGTGAGATAGACAATTAAATCTAACTTTTACTGGGGGTAGGAAAGATTTTGGCATCTCTAGAAGAAGAACTATGAGCAACTACTGCAAAAGAATCCTAACAATAATTCTGTTCACTGTATTCAAAACTGACTGAAAAAACTTGTAGATGGAATGCAAATGAATATCAGCTGGAAAAATAGAAAAATACACCACTGCAGACCTAAAGGAAAAGAACACCTGTTTCTCAAGGATATTCACTGGGACAATTTTTTTCAGACATTTGTCTGACATTGACCTACCCTTTCAACAATTTCACATAATATAGGCTGAAAAAGCTGCTATTCTTGCATTAAGTCCACAACTACATGTGAGGCACAAGTGATACCAGGATCTATAGAAAGGTAACTGGAATTCTTCACGATTCTTTATTCCTCTGTGCGTCATCTGAGCCAGAGACTGCAGATGGAGAGTAGCTAGTCCTGCTCCAAGAGCTCATGTACCCTAGAAATCTCATTCTTAGGGCCAAACTCCAAGTTTTACTCCTTCAATGTTTCAGACCCTAAAGGAATGAAAGGAGTGCAACAAAGGAATAAATACTGAGAAGCAGAATTTTTAGTCCTGACATATGAGTGAACTCTAGTGAACAGCAAAAATAGCCTTTTTCTTCTTTAAATAATTTAAACTCTTTGTATTACACTCTGGCTAATATAAAGGTGTTACCTAAAGTACAGAGCAGGAAGACAAAATCCTAAGTGCAAACCTTTCACACAAAAATAATACGGAATGAAAAGTACACCAGACTGACATCTGCCAGAAGTTCCCAAGGAACGTTAATACTAGTAAAAGGTGCTGTGTTTGAGGTGTAAACCACTTAATTTGGTTGAAGAGAGCTAATCTGCCAAAGAACAAATTAAAAAAAAAAAAACTCTAAACACCTAACTAAAGGCAAAAGCTTTGCATGAAGTGTGGGAATCCTTCTGAAGTAGCCTGACCTGTGGGGGAAAAAAAAAAAAAAAGAAAAGTCTCAGTTCAAATACTAAGAAAAGAATGATAATGAACAGAAATATCAGACCTTTGAGAAAAGATGAGTCACTGCATGGGTTATCAGCAGAAAAGCTTTTTTGTTTCTAAAGTTTGTCTTATGTTTGACTGAATAACAAAATTGAATAGGGGACCCACAGGGAGATGATTTCATATATGGGACAAAGAGATTTCACTCTGTGGAGTTAGAACAATATATTGATCTGCAGCTATAGTGCAATAGTTTCAATCAGTCTTGTTTACTGCTGATATATTCCTACTTTCCCAAAACTACATCTAGGGTTTTTTTAGAAAAACAACCCTGATTTCTTTATTTCACACTAGCTCTAACCTTTGTTCAGTCAACCCTTACCTTGCCTTTCCAGCCAACCCATCCCATCCCTTGCTCCTAGACTATGAGAAATTTAAGAGAAAAATAAATTGTAGGTGACTGGGATGCAATTTTGCATTTGTAGTGCCATCTGAAAAGCAGGGAAGGAAAGGAAATAAAATATTGCATAATGCACTGTTGTATGCGGAGCATTAGATGCAAATTTAAAGCATGATTTTTACACTTGTGGTGTACTGAGCTGCATTTTTAAATCCACCAGAATCCATCTTCATATTAAGGAAAACTACACAAGTTGCAGCCTTTTGAATTTGGCCTTTGAAGATCCAATTGCTTGGGCTAGTTCAGATTTGTACAATAGGTTTAAATTAAAGGCTTTCAAGTATTTGCTTGCATACACAGATGCACAGCACTCTTTGTGCAGTACAGTGTGTAAGGTTCGAGCACTGCTCCTTCTGTTACCAGCCCAGCATATGGTATTATCATGCATTTGTTACTGTACCACATGCCAAAAACTGGAGAGAAATCAGAGTAGCTTGGAAAGGTTAGGATTCAAGACTGTGTTTGATTAAGTATTGTCACAGTTTCAACTGCTGTGATTTCTCTTGTTTCCTTCTCAGAAGATGCCACAACACAGGCATGCTGAATTCTGCCACACTGATTTAAAAAATACCATCACTAGGGTATTTTTATTTATGATTAAAAACACCCTGGTTATCCAAAAGAAAGCCAAGAGCATGCTAATCTATATCACATACTTAAAAAGGAGGAAAAAGCTTTTCTAAATGTCAAAACCAGAAAATAAATTTTAAAAAAAATCAGAACAAAAACAACTTTCAAGTTCTCCACTGTGACACAATTCCCAGAGACTTTGTAAAATCAATACTTTCTTTTTTTTGATGTGCACTATTTGTTTTACAGCAATAAGATATAATCAGATTATTGGCTGCTTATTGCCACTTACTATCACTACATTACCCACCACTGTTTGAGCCCTTTGTTGATTTTCATTTTTAGGACAGTAGTAAAATGCCAGCAGCCACAGCACAGGATCTGGTTCTACAGCAGCCTTCACTAATTGTTCTGCTGCAATATCCAGCCATTCTCCAAAACAAGCAACCAAAAACCAAATTTCAAAGAGGTCAGTGAGAGAACTGGAAAACAACAAAGATAAAATTAAGTATTTCTCATTATTTAACATTTTTTATTGCCTTAAATTAACTAGAAAGGATGCTGACACTTAACTTAAAGAAATATTTAAACTACTCTTTAACAGAGAATATCTAACCTGCTAATCATACTGCCATGTACTACTTAGTCTACTATCTAAAATAACAATCAAATGAGACACACCCAGTATTACTACAGATTAACTTTGACAGTACAACAGACTATCCTTAACAGCAGCTTCTAATAAACTGTGACAAAATACTGTGTATGAAAAGATACGTAATAAAATTCATCCTTACTCTTTATATGCTTCAGCTGCAGGATTTCCAAAACTTTAAAATCGTATCTCAAATATTACACTCTAACATACTGTTGCCTTTCATTTTCTCTCTGTTGTTTTCCAGGGTTATTTTCTGCTTTTTGGTAACTAATGAGGAATTACATTTAGATGGACCAAATATAAAGTTTTAAAGTATATTTTGAAGTATATCTCCTGACAGTTAAAATTCGTGTTTTCTTAAATGAAAATTTTGAAGGATTATTGGTGTAAGAAAGGACCACCATTCATTTCCACACTTTCTCATTCATGCATTCCTCATGTAAAGTCAGAGAAAACAAAAGAAAAGAGATGCAACTAATGATAGGTGTCTCAGAAGCAAAAGGGTAAACTAAGCATGGAAGGACAAACAGAAGGACAGCTAGATTAAGAACTAGGAACAATTATTTCTAAAAAACTGGGCAAAACTTGAAAGAATTAGATGGTTTTCTTATGCCTATTCCTGGGGACTCCAAAAGCTGCTGTGCCACCTTTGCAAGGAAGCTAGAAGATCTTAGAAATTCCAGGAGTTGATGTTACCATTATCTTGAAGACTTTCTCCTGTTACAGAGCCTGTTTTCAAGTCATGTACCCTCCGCTTCCATCCCCACTGCTGTTTCTGCCCACTCTGTAATGGCACCTATGCTCCACTGCCATTGCCAAAAGTGGCCCCTCACTATTTTTGGGACTTTCCCTCACAGAATATCCATAAGTTCATTAACTGATTTCTAGTTTAAAATGTCATGTAACATTCACTCCTCACTGAGAGTACTACATATAAAAATAAATCTCAGCCCAGAGGCAATCTGTTGATTAGAAGGACACAGAAAGCACTTGGCTATAAGATTCACATTTGGTATAAAATAAAACCCCTGAAAACCAAGCTATATGAAAAAAATTAGAGCACTGAGAACCAACAGGATATGCTATGTAACAGTATTTTTGTCTCCTCTGTAAACCTTATTAAGTTGAAAAAATACAGAATCAGGAATAAAGCAATAAAAGAAAACTGAATATGGTTTCTTCACAGATATTAGTATTTATAATATGTTAGATCCATTTTCTTTCTAATTGGGAGGGGTTTGGTAGAAAACATAATTGTTGTAGGAGTTCTAAAGGAAGTAGGAGTGTATTCTGGCAAGTACAATACTGTTCAAACAAGCATACTGTTCAAAATAAAGGGAGGAAAAGACTATATATAAACCAAGAAAGGGCTGGGCAACAAAAGGAGAACAGATATGGTTATATTGCTATAACGCATTATGATGGTTGATATTTGTTTTATTTATTTGTTCTAAGCTCAAGTTATGTGTTTCTTTAAGAAATCAGGATCAGCTATGGGTCAACTCCAAGGACAGACAGAAATGTTTGACACACTTCAGGGATGAACAGGCGAGCACTGAACTGCAGCTCATACAGAAAGTGAGAAGCTACCACCAGACAGCCTGGCCTCGGAGGGAACAACAAAAAGCTTTTTTCTGCCACTCAGCAACAAAAAAAAAAAGGCCCCTGCGAGTTAACTGAAACCAAGCACGGCTGCAAGAATCTTTGTTCCAGTACCCAGGGGGAAAACTGGGACAGAGTGGCTGGACAGCAGCCAGGCAGAAAGGGACCTGGGGGTACTTATTAAAGGCAGACTGAACACTAGCCTGCAGTGAGCCTAGGTGGCCAAGAAGGCCAAGGGCATCCTGGCCTCTATCGGCAACAGGACCAAGGTATTTTCATTATTTTCATATAGTCCCAGAACATCCCCTACCAAAGTATAGTTCACCTAGACAAACAAACCCCAAGGGCAGCAGGTCAGAAACATGGAGTGACAGCCCAAAGATTAACACAACAAAAATGATACTGCAGTCTGGCAGTCATATTTATGAAAATAAGGAAGTTTGAAGTTTGGATGTTTGTACAAGCCTGCAGAAGGCCAAGCTCCTTCATAAAACAGCGTTATAAGTTTTGAGGGAGAAATGGGAGAATGGACAAGTAAGCATTTCCATTATGCAGCTACACATTTGTTGGAAGGAATGGCAAAATTTTGTTTGCTCAGAGGCTTATTGGCCATGGAGACAGACGCTATAAAGCTCAGGTTCAGTAAGTAACCAAAGTCCTATTCTTCAAAATAAAACCCAACTTAGAGAATAATATGAAAATTATGAATCACCGCCACTAAAGACTTCAAATGGCATGACCTTTCACAAACTAACATGCAAAGGACAAAAAAAAGATCTTCAAAAAGTTTGAAGATCTTACACTGCTTACCTAGCATTTGTATCTTCTACTAATGCTTTGAGCATATCCGAAATGCGCTTCACGTGTTGAGACCAATATGTAGTTGGGAGTTCTGAGGATGAAGGATGAACACAAAACACTTAAAATCATAGCCTGTCCACTAGAATGTAACACTGAAGCATTAAGATAGCTGTAAAATTTCTCCAAATTGATTCAATTATCACGAAGTATTTAAAATTTCATTTTCAAATTTCCCAATTTTAAACAATACCTATTACTGTGTTTCATATAAAATTCATTGATAAAGCCATGGAAGGAAGTACAGCTAGGAATATTGAAATGAGGCTGATGTTCCCTTGCTACTGCAATATTAATATCTAATCAGTGCAGTAGCATTTTTAGAGGCTCTTGCACTGAGCTTTAATTATTGTCCATAAAAAAACCATATCAAATTGAACAGTGGTTTCTTGATATGTATGAATAGGAAACCTGAAAAAAAAGTTGGGTTTTCAAACTAAAGTACCAAAATTCAAGCCTCAGAGAGAAACAGAAAGTCTGTTTCTTGTGAAATATGTGTGAATTTTTCCATAATGACAATTATTGATATTATAACACAAGAAGATTGCAGTATTTTTACAATCTCTGTAACATGGCTTCATTCTTACATAATTATGCATTCTTTCTTTGTTATTCACTTCTGATTTAGTTTTCTTTAAAGTTACATCTGTAGTATTGTTATATAAGAACCAGATGTTCCTGCAGAAAAATACATTAAAAGAATATTATTAAAATTGCTAAATCAAACACACCCTAAAAAGGAAATGGCAAAAAGTTCTCTCTATCCCTTTTTAAGTTATTTTAAGACATATATAGACCATGCAGATTCATAATGCTGCAAATACTTTATGAAAAAACTTACCAAAAGGACGTCTGACTAAACCTCTAACAAGAGGCTGGTGATGATACGGGAAGTAGGCCTTCAGCGGAAATTTATGCTAAGACATAAAATCATTATTTTAAGAGGTTTCTGGTCAGTTTTCAAAACAAACCCACAGTGAATAATCTCATCTAAGGCAGTAATTAACAATACAGACTGAAGCAAGAAAACAGAAAATTAACTCTTATTTTTTAGGATTTTGCATTAAAAAGGGGGCTGTTTAGGAAATGCTTGCATATAAAAAGCAATTATTTATAGATTTTAAAAGTATATGCCTCAAAAAAGATTCAAAGCATGAAGAAAATTACATTACTAGTCTTAGTCTTTTTCCCTGTAACCACAAGTTTTCACTCTTAATATGCAGAGCTTAAAAGAGACACTAGTTTAATTTCATTTTCCAGTGTAAACAGATGATATTAAACTAAGAACTAAACTAAGAACTAATAACATCTAGAGAACTGAAGGGCATTGTGTAGATTTATTGCCATCTGTTCAAAAATGGAAACGTAAAATTCTTAGGACCTGATCCAGCACAGGTAGGGCAGTCACAGATAACAGACTTGCACTGTTTACCTGAGAATGTGTGACTTGTATGCTGTGAACACTGCTTGTATAACTGAGACTAGCAGCAGCACACCTTTTATGTTTGTTCTGCAAACACGTACTACAGGCAGGTCTAGATGAAGCACATATGTGCAAGTGCAACACCAACTCCCCTTGAGACACACAGAAAGCCAGCCAGGCCCACGTGGTGATCACTGGCCCAAAATCTATTTGGGAGCCCAGCAGCTACCAGGGCACAGCAGGGCCAACAACACTGGGCCCAGTCCTATTTTACATTTTCATTAATGAGCTAGATGAAGAGGCAGTGGGCTCCCTTGGCAAGTTTGGTGATGACACAAAACTGGGAGGAGTGGCTGATACATTAAAGGGTTGTGCTGCCATCCAGAGGGACCTTGGCAGGCTGGAGAAATGGGCTGACAGAAGCCAAATAAAGGTCAACAAGGAGAAAGTAGAAACTCCTGCACTTGGGCAGGAATATCTCCAGGTACATGCTGGCAGCCACTCAGATGGAAAGCAGTTTGCAGAGAAGGACTGGGGACCCAGTGGACACCGAGGTGAGTGTGAGTCAACAACATGCCCAGCGACAGAGCAGCAAGTGTTACCTTGAGCTGCATTGGGCGAAGGATTGCCAGTAGGTCCAGGAAGGTGCTCCTTCCCCTCCCCTCAGCACTGAAAGCAGCCATTCCAGCAGCCTAACCTGAAGTATTATGCCCACTTAATGCCCAGTTAAATAAAGGCCCACAAGGATCATTAAAGGACCAGGGAACTTCTGTGAGGAAAAGCTGAGAAAGCAGAAGAGACGGCTCAAGGGGAATCTTATGAATGTGTATAAACACTTAAAATGTAGGGTGCAAAACAACAAAACCAGGGTTTTTGCAGCGGTGTGCACAGTGACAGGATGAGAAGTAATAGCACAAACTCAAGCACAGGAGGTTCTGCCTGTGTATCAGAAAACACTTCTGTAATTTATTTTTTCACTTTCTTTTTATGGTGAGGTGGCCAAGCACTACCACAGTTTTCTCAGAAGAGTTGTAGAGTCCCATCTGGACATAGTCCTGGACAACTGGTTCTAAGTAGCTATGATTTGGAGCTGGGGAGTTGGATGAGATGATGTCCAGAGGTCCCTTCCAATTCTTAAGCAATCTATGATTCTCTCATTTACATCTTTGAATTTCCATACCATTTATCTTTGAACTCTGCTGTCTTCTTTTTTAGGAGTAAGAAGGCATTTAGCTAACAGATAATCACTTGAACACAGCCTGGGAATATGAACTCTATAAAATGTGATAGAGCTGTAAATTCAATGAAGACTGCATTTAGTAACTATTTTCTATTGCATATATATGCATGTATCTTATAAACAAACAAAAAGACACATCCTCTCTACTACTTTTTTTTGTTCTGTCAACAACAGTTAAGTGAAATTACAGCTTATGAATATATGCACTCTTCTTAGACAGTCTATATATCACTGGTGTAGTAAGACTCTAAAGTCTATTTGTTGAGAGGAATTAGGCTAAACAGAAAAAAAAAATCCCCATAGTAAAGTATGTGTGTAGCCAATTAACTTGCACTAAAAATTCCCATGAAAAAGCAGCCCTTTGATACAGTTAGTAGTAACCAAGACAACCCACAGCCCACACAACATATGAAAACACTTGTGAAGTAAGTGAAAAACAATTTCCAGTATACTGTCTAGGCAAAGCCAAAAGATTTCTCATATAAACACAGTATTTTAGACAGTTCTTTCCTCACATATGCTATCAAAAACTAGGTACTATCAGACAGAACAAGTTTGGATGTGGTTGGTTATTATAACTGCCACAACTGAAATAAACTGGAAATAATCACTGAACACCGGTTTATAATATTTATCCAGCTATTTAAAACAAAATTCCCAGGTGAAAATCAATTATAATTCTGAAATGATCAAGGGAAAATAATTCATGAGGAAATTAGAATTTCCATCAAATAAAATCATGAACTTTAACTTCACAAATTTACAAGCAACGTGACCCAATTATCCTCAGGTCAGCTTCCACTAGCACCACAAACGTAAAGAAAATCTGCAAATACAAAACAAATCCCAACAGTTATCTCAGTATACCCATTCTTAAATTTCTTCTTCAACGACTACAGAAATGGGACATTTTCCTAAGTAGGTTTAAACCCCATGCTCGGTTTATACTGTTTTTAGTCTCCAAAAACATGGAATAAAAAAGCCTATCCTAAACCCAGCAGCACTGTCTTTTCCCACTCGTTGGCTTTTTTTGCTACCAAACCTTGCTCTAAGTGGTCAACAAAGTTATTATAAAAGACAGCTATTTCTGACAGCTGCCACACTGCAACAGAGCATCACTTTCCTCCTATCACACAAACCTCTGAACTGTCAGATACAAGCTAGTTGTTTTGCAAATTCTATGGATGCATGTTTGCCAATAGTTTTTTCAGTTAACTGTCAATAAATTCTGAAGGTCTCAGTGACCAGGCAGAACCCACTTCATCTTCTGTTATTAATGTTTTTACCATTCTTCTACTAAATGCTACTGGAGCACATTATGTTCTGTCATGGGCAATCAGATACCACAAAGACAGATGCCTTATGAATATACGTAATGATGGCATGACCAGAGGGGAAAAAAGGGATCTGACTGACTTAAAGTTTAGGAAGCAATCTGTACCTGCCTTCTTGCAAGCTAACTGTTAGCTAAAATTACAGTTAAATCATAAACTGTGAGACAAGGGACTTTTAATTCTATCATTGAAGATAACACCTTAATTGAACTCCATAACTTAAACAGTATACAAGTTAAATAAAGGAAACTCCGTATTTAAAACAACTTCAGAAAAATGGGCTGTAGTCCATGTTGCAATGCTAGCAGGGGAAGGACTTTCACCTTGAAGAAAACATATCACCTGCACAGCAGGATTAGCCCTTAGGTGTCTGATGGGTGTGGAATCTCTGTTTTCCTTCTCACTCACTGATCCCCACCTGGGGCTACACAGTGTGCTGCTGCCATGCAGTCAGGGTGGCTCAAGATTATCATGCACAGCACTAATGTATTAAGCAACACAGCTGCCTGAAGCTAGAAGACAGATTCAATCACACTGCTAATTAAAAGCCAGTATGCCACAAGTTTCAAGAAATCCCAGCATTCTCTTAATTACCCTCTCCCTCAAAAAGATGCAAAAAATCAAAGGAACTGAAAATTTTCTTAAGTTTAAAGTGGAAGGTTTTAAATTACAAGGTCTTCCCAAACTTGCATCATATGAATTTGATTTTGAAAAACAAATAAGATGGTCAGAATGTGACCGTATGATTTGGAAATCTGAAGTCAAGTTTGCAACCTATAAGTAAAATAAGATTTTTCACATCTATATTCTGAAATTTTAAGGTAAGAGACTGATCTTGCTCTTGTTTAAATTAGCACAAAACTAATTCCACTAAATTCAGTTCAGTAAAACCTGTACAAAAAATCTGTGCAGAAGAAGAGAGACTAAGCTGTGAAATTTGAAAATTTAGACCAAGAAAAATTTCAGAGAGACCACTGTTGAGGATAGGGAGTATGTATTCTGTGTCCCAGTATATATTACCCTGTGTCTTTTACCTTCTGAACCGACAAATATGACTATTCAATATCCTACTTATAATTATTTAGGGGACTAGAAGGACTAGAAATGAGGTTGTTTTCTCTGCTTCATTTATTGTCAGAGATCCTGCTACTGCAAAAAAAAAAAATGCATCTAGCATTTTTCCTCCTTTTTATCAAAGATGAATGTTCATGTTCACTCTACAGGCAGAAACCTCAGCATCAGGGGAACTGAGCCAGGGAAAAGCTATTTAGGCAGACGTACTTGAGGGTTAAGTTAGGTAAATTGTTCTTACATATTGGTTTCATGCTATAATTTTACGTGCAGGTAAGATGTTCGAACTGAACTTTGGTAAATCTATGCAGCCACAGAGGGATGCTGTTATTTACCTCATTATATTCAGTCACTTCTCTTAAGAGTAGAACTGGGTTTTTTTCTTGTGAAATTTTGCATTTTGTCACTGGAAGAAAACACTAAGAAAGAGATCTTGACTAACCTGTTTGTTTTCATTCTGACGTTCCTGAAGGAAGAGCTGTGTAAACACCTGCATTATTGTCAAAACTTCTGAAGTTCCACCAGTTTCCACCAGTGCATTCCTTTGCATTGAAAGATTAGACACAACAGATTAGATAACTAGTCTGCCCATCACACCACTGTTAACTGAATGAAAGAAAAATGTATATTCTTTGTATGCTGTAGATTCAAACTGTCTGAGCTCATTATACCGCAAACAGAAATACTAACTTGCAGGCTTTTAGATTTTAATTTTAATTTTAAAAAAACCCCAAAACAAACCTCATACACAACTCCTACAAATAAACTAGACATAGTAAATATATACAATATACACGCAGACATATAATTCATCCTACCTAAACAAGTATACAATTAAAAAGACTAGCACAACTTTATTAGCCAAATTTGGCTAATAAATCAGTTTACTGTGTTCAGAGCAACTACTCCCCTGATTGAATTAAGCATACTTTATAGGGTTTTATGGCACTGCATCCCATAGGCCACTCTAGAGGTTTAGAAAGGCTTCAGCTTGCCTTCCACAGAGCAAAATAACCTTGAGCAAATGAAGCAAATGAAGAAAAACATATAGCAGCAATTTTCATTCTCTTTTTTAAAGACATATAGTAGAAATGAGAAAAAATGTTGAAAGTAAGTTGCTCACAAACCTACAGGCAAATAAAATCACTGGTAAACAAAGAATAAACAGTACACAGAAATTCAAGACAGTCTAGGTGTACAGACTATTGTATAGCCACACATAGCAAGAAAACTTTGGGAAATAAAAGCAGTAAGTAATATCACTGTGATAAGATAATATAGAACAATTAATTTCAATATGCATGCAAATAGCAGGAAAAGTTACTACAGAAAGAGTCAGAATGCTTAGATCAATACTTCTAACAGAACATGAACCCCAAATATTAATGAAGTTTTGCACCAGCTATAAAAACTTAATACAGTTTTCAAGAAAGAAAATACATTTTCTTTATCAGCAGTTCTCTAAAATCTCACATGTGTTTACAACTGGAATAGCAACTTAACATTTGCACACCACTTGGTAATAGTTGGAAGGACATTAGAGAAATACATCTGAAATAAACAGAAGGCTGCATAAACCAACTGGTCTGCAAAAATCAGCTAACAGATACAGCCTCATGTAAGTATCAAGAGGAGGTGAGACATAGTATTCTTAAAATACATCAACATTTGAATACCAACAATGTAGAGGAACAAGCACACTAAGCAGAAACAATTTAAAGTAAAGAAAGGGAGCAGAAATGTAGGCTTAGGAACAGGAAAACATCATTTTTTAAGACAGTTTGAAACATTAACAGAAATACAAAGTTTTACCAGGGAATACTGTGTTGGACAAAGTCCTGCATTAGCTGAGAAACATAATTTTATCCATTTCTACTGTCTACCACAGGGGAAGGATGCAAAAGAGTCGTGAAGTCATGTGTTTTTTAAAAAAAATTCTTTATAGCATGACCTTAAATAAGCGAAGAAGCTTGGACAAATTTTGTCTCCTTGTACCATCACAATATACAGCCTCCAGCCTAACACATCAGTACACATCTGCTGAAGTCACATCAATTTTTAAACACATCATCCTTTGGGAAAGTGATTAATCTCAACTCTTTAGAAAATGCTATCTGTGTGCAGACACAGGACCACAGCAACAAAGGACTGCCAGAGCAGCGGCTCCCAAGTGGCTCCACTCTCTCAATACAGCAGTCTCAGCTCCTACAGCCAAGCCTCTTCTGTTAGTGCCTGCACAAACCTAAATGTGCACACAGACACACAAATGCCCCCACACACAAGTTCCTGGGGGCCCTGTTTTCCTAAGAAAGGAAACATGGATGAGCAAAGGATGTCAGTCACTAAATACAATATTGTTGTATTGGAATTGTATTAATACTGATAATCCCGGCAGTAGATCTACTTAAAATTAGTAAATATTAAATCAAGTGAAAAGAAAAGCCACTGAAAACTGAGTATAAAGGATCTGAAGCCTCTATGTGGTAACCAATATATTGGTTGCTTCAAAATAATTTCAGTGCATTCAAAACCAAACTCACTATTAATAGGTGGGTCAATAGTTGAAAGCCATTAAGAGCATATATAACATAAATTTTGAAAAACATAAACAAAATGTAAAAGAGGCCACACTGGTAAGTGCAAAAGTTTTTGCTAAATGCTACTTTCATGTTGGCATGGGCCAAAAGTGTAGTCAACTGTACCAATGATTATTATGATGTAACTTTTACTTAAAAGTCCATAAGATTTTTAATATATTTCATTATTTGCAGTGTACTACACAGAAAGCATACAGGTACTACTTTAAAGCATACAGGTAAAGAAAAAGATACCCTGAAAGTATAACATGTTACAGATTATAATACTGCTTCTGCTATTGAAGAAAAGCTCAATGTTTAAATGGGTCATTTAAAGCCCCTCCCACAGTAATTTCAAAACTTACTTGAAAATTTCATTTACAATTCTGAAAATAGCAGGATGGCTTGCTGCTTGTGGCTGTTGATAATCAAATGAAAGAAAATTAGGAAGGAACAACTCACACAACTGTCATTGCATAATTTACAGCTTAACTCAAGGATGCTCTTACATGGCCATTACTAAACTGTAACTCTAAGATCAACTCTCACTAAACCCTCAGATTTTCTCAGGATTAGAATTCTTAGGATTGTCCGCAGCAGGACCAAGCAGGCTCAACAGCTGATAAATGCAAACACCTGGGATCCCAAACTGTTTATGACAACAATCACTACAAATACTAAAGGCAGCAGACAGAAAGAACAGGTTGTTGCATGCAATTGCTAGAGGCTAGACACAGGGAGTAGGTTTTAAAAAAGCTTTTCTTTCCTCTCTGTAGACAATCCTCTCAGGATGTGCTTTGAGACTCTTGCTACATCTTCAAAATTAAATTCCACAAATTAAATTGATTTTATCACCTTTGTCTTTAATAGTTTTGCATGCATTTTCATCCAAGACATTTTCTCACAGTATTATCTTATTTTGTGAACTTCAGTGTTGCTAGTACAAGCTAAATGTCTCAGTGCTTAAAAAAAAATTTTAACTAGTGAAGCCTTTAACCATGCTACCACACAAAGGACTGTTTTGAGAAAGTTGTTATAGTAAACATGCACCAGTAAACACACCGCTTTCTAATTCCATATTCTTGGGCTTTTATAGAACATCTAGAAAAAAACCCCACTTACGCATTTCCCAAGTACTAAGTTAAAGTCTTAAGTTGAAAAGCAAATCCTCACTTATTGTTTCTGATGTTAGTGCCTGAAGATTTAGTAAGAATATAGTTCTTAAACAGCCTAGAGTAAAGCATGTTTAATAAAATGCATTATATAAACTTTAAGAAGCACAGTATTTATAAAATGGCATTTATTAATACATCTTGGGTTTGTTTTTTATTTTTATTCCCTTTTGACTACCAGTGATGAAATTCATATTGATTTCAGTCCCTTAGATAAAATCCTAGGGGTTATTAACTATGATTTCTAGTCGTGAGTACTGTTAATCGCTGCTGTCTGCCAGGAAGAAGTGGGGAGTTTTTCACTGTATACAGCATATTTATTTTGGAAAGTGCACAATGCACTATTGAAAACTTGTATGCGCTTGTGCTAAAAAGCACCAAGTAAAAAATTAATATAATACTGCAATATTATAGATAAAATATGTTTATAAAAATAAATTATAATTATTATTATGACAGTAGCAATAACAACTGAAATAATATATTTTTAGTTGTACACAGGGAGAACAAGGGCTTTGCTCACTAGGATCTCTACACGACGACATCAGGAAGCACACAGCCCGTATCCGAGCACCGCGCCACCTCCCGCCTTTGCATGCACACTTCTCTGATGAGGAACTGACACACTGCTGCTTAAGACAGGCTGGATACAAACCAGAAAGGTCCACCAGCACATCAGCTCACAGACCAAAATCGAATCCTAGCCCTTTTGAACAAGTCCAAAATAAATGTGCTGTATACAGTGAAAAACTCCCCACTTCTTCCTGGCAGACAGCAGCGATCAAACTGTACTCACAACTAGAAATCATAGTTAATAACCCCTAGGATTTTATCTAAGGGACTGAAATCAATATGAATTTCATCCCTGGTAGTCAAAATGGAAAAAAAAATAAAAAACAAAC
Organism: Taeniopygia guttata; assembly: GCF_048771995.1. Taxonomy (NCBI): domain Eukaryota; kingdom Metazoa; phylum Chordata; class Aves; order Passeriformes; family Estrildidae; genus Taeniopygia; species Taeniopygia guttata. Next base: position 14,686,875 of record NC_133063.1, on the reverse strand, counting down.
CCAAGCCCAAACTCCACTGTTACCTAATTTTGATCAATGGACTGTATGGGATTAATCTGCAAGCATTCAGAGCAAGAATGCTGTGATAGTGCAAAAGTCTGCCCTGCAATTTGGAGATGCCCATTGAGTAGCAGTCAAGAGCAGGCAGCACAATTCTGCTACTGCCAGGAGCAGTTATGGAATTTGGGAGGGATTATGATTTTCAGGAGGGATTTTCATAAAGTCTTCTTCTTGTTGGCATTATCTCCTTATATTTTCAAAATAAAAAGATATTTTACCTTTCAATAATCTTGTCTGCAACTATTCAATGCTTTTCAACTATTCAATGCTTTTTAGCACAAGCCCATACAAGTTTTCAATAGTGCATTGTGCACCTTAAGATGTATTAATAAATGCCATTTTATAAATACTGTGCTTCTTAAAGTTTATATAATGCATTTTATTAAACATGCTTTAGGCTGTTCAAGAACTATATTCTTACTAAATCTTCAGGCACTAACATCAGAAACAATATCAGAAATCAAACCCTATGTATATTGTTCAATCATTTCTAAAGCATGCACAATACAGGCACGCTAAACAAAAAGATTCAAACACAGAGAATTGGAACTGCATGTGTGGTATTATGATAGAAAAAATATAAGTTTTCCAGACACAAATCTTAAAGAACTATACCACTTATGTATCTGTATTATTAGAAAACAGAATCTGAAACAACTTATTTATAACACAAAGCCAGAACTGAATTAAAGAAATAAGAAAAATACATCTGTACCTACAGTAAGCTAGTAAATACGGGAAAAAAAGAGACAGAATAATCTGCATTTTATTCGCATCATAGAATGCTTTGTAACACAAGTAAGAATACACATCGGGAAGTAAACATGCCCAAGGTTATATAGATTTCATGTGGTAAATCTTGATTTCCAGACTCATATGCAATTGCACTCACTCCACAATTGCACATGACACTTTTGGAACTCAAGCACATCTAACTTTAGGAAACTACTATGGTGCTGTATTTCAAGTGTTATATATTTGTATTTCTGAATTTTACATTTACCAGTTTAAAACAGGAAACACCAAATGTGTTTTTCTTATAAGAAACACCAAATGTGTTTTTATTTTAAAGAATACATTTATTTTTAAAGCACAAGTATATTTTTACAGAAGTTTTAAAAATACCAGAATCTATCAACATTAAATAATTTTCTCTATCCTTCCTCTTCTCTTCCCCATGAATGCCTCTTTCATTGGCTCTGTGCACTGGGCAGGGTTTGGGCTGTACAGAGCTCAGGGACAGTGGGCACAAGGCTGAGAGCCCGTGGGTGACAGGCAGAGGGATGGCCAACAAGGCAGAGATCCTGCTGGGAGCCTGTCCCAGACCCCCAGGCAGGATGAAGGGAAATATTCTGTCAGTGGGTGTCTCATGATCACCAGCCCTTGTTCTTGTGGGAGACTTTGACTTGCCCAATGTCTGCTGGAAACTCAGCAGTGGAGAGGAGACAGGCCAGGAGGTTCCTGCAGTGTGTGGAACGTAAATTCCAGACAGCTGGGAGGGGAACCTGCCCTGCTGAGCCGCTGCTCACAAACAGAGAAGGGACGTGTGGTGGTCAGAGACCATCCTTGGGCACACTGACCATGGAATGACAGAGTTTCTTTGTTGTTGGTGAAGTAAGGAAGGGATCAACAGAACCTCTGCCTTGGACTTCCAGAGGGCGGACTTTGACCTGTTCTGGACACTGGTTCAGAGAGTCCCTCAGGAAATGGCTCTTAAAAACAAAGGTGTTCAGGAAGGCAGGACATGCTTTAAGAAAGAAATTAAAGGCACAGGAGCAGGCCATCTCCATGTGCCAATAGATGAGCTGGCAGAGAAGACAACTGCCCTGGCTGAGCAGGGAGCTTTCAAGGGAACTCAGGGAAAAAAGAAGAGCTTAGGACCTTTGGAAGAAGGAACAGACAACTCAGGGTGTCATTAGGTCATACAGACAGAAAACCTGTCGCTGTAGGACACGAGAAAGCACAACGTGAACCACCTGCTATTTTGCAAGGCAAAAGAGGAAGTTTATTTTCTGACACCAACTTTTATACTTTTCCAAAGGTGACAGTGGATTGGAGAGTGAATGGGCCACCTCTCCAAAGACATTGGACAAACCACTAGTACATCAAGTTTCTCCACCCCCATGAAGGAATACAAAACAATATGTTATTTACAGAAATTGTGTGGGAAAGTTTTCCAACAGAATGTAAACTCAGAAGGCTTTAGAAAAACTTAAGAATCAGGGCGACGAAAACCAGAAAGGCAAAACCTCAACTAGAACTCAATCTGGCCACTGCTGTGAAAGATTATAGAAAATGTTTTTATAAATAATTTAACTACAAAAGGAGGGCCAAGAAAAATCTCCATCCTTGTTGGAATCCTGTATGCTGAGAATTTAAAATTTTCTGTGCTTAAAGGCACAGACACACAAGAGAATACTGCATTTGACCTGAGGTCATGGAACAGGCTTTTAAAATTGATTTATAGCACTGGGATTATGGCTGTGTAATTGGTTAGATGTGTGTAATATCATAGGGTGGAAAACTTAAGAGTATAATATAGAAATAAATATGAAGCAAGATGGAGGTTTTAGGGTGGAGACAGGTTGTTCTTCTTTACCTTCTTCCTTCTTCTTCATGGGTTTGGGTGATGTTTTGTGATTGAACAGAAAGGTCCGCATTGCAGGCTTCAGGGGAGCAGTTACTGGGTTAAAAGGGATAATAATCCAGGTGTCCTTTGTTTATTGGATAGTTTAGTTTTAAAAGACCTTGCAACAAGAGATAGTTAGTCATTTTGTGCCTTGCTAATGAAAAAGCTGCCAAACTCACAGTAGTGAGACTGTAACATAGATAAGAAATAATAAACACCTGAGTCTTAATATGAAATGCCATCTCAAGTGCCTTCAATCCCAACCTCGAGAAACTGATAATCCTTTACTATGGACATGGAAGGGAACAGAGGTCCCTGTTGGGGTAAGGAAATGCTGGGTACTTAATGCTTTCCTTACCACAGCCTTTAACAGAAAGCTATGGTATCCTCAGGGCAGCCAGCCCCCTGAGCAGGTAGACAGGGATGGGGAGCAGAACAGACCCCCTGCAATCCAGGAGGAAGTTGTGAGTGACCTGCTGTGACACACAATCACAAGTTTGTGGAGTCAGATGGGATCCACCCAAGGGTATTGAAGGAGCTGGCAGAAATGCTCATTAAGCTGCTCTCCATCATCTATTATCAGTGCTGGCTAACTGGGGTCTCAGATGTCTGAAGGTTGGCCAGTGTGACATCCATCCACAAGAATGGTGGAAGGGAGGATCCAGGAATTACAGGCCTGTCAGCCTGACCCTGGTGCCAGGGAAGGTTATGGAACAGACTATCTTGAGTGCCATCACACTGCACACAGCAGACAATCTGGGGATCAGACCCAGCCAGCAGGGGCTTGGGAGAGGCTGCCTGACCGACCTTATTGCCTTTCATGACCGGATAACCTGCCTATTGGATGAGAGAAAATTTGTGGATACTGTCTACATGGACTTCAGCAAAGCACCTCATTGCAAGGATATTGAGGGGCTGGAGCAAGTCCAGAGAAGGGTAATGGAGCTGGTGAAGGGTCTGGAGTGTCCTGTGAAAAGCAGCTGAGGGAGCTGGGGGTGTTTAGCCTGGAGAAAAGAGGCTCAGGGGTGACCTTATCACTCTACAACTGCCTGAGAAAAGCATGCAGGCAGGTGAGGATCAGCCTCTTCTCCCAGGCAGCCAGTGACAGGACAAGAGGACAGTGTCAACCTGTGTGTACATCAGGAAGAATTTTGTCAGTGAAAGGATGGTTAAACATTGGAAAAGGCTGCCCAGGGAGGTGTTGGATTCACTATCCCTGGAAATGTTCCAAAAACAACTGGATAGAGCACTTAAGAGTCATTATTTAGTTGACATGGTGGCTTTCGGTCAAAGATTGGACTTGATGATCTCTGAGTTCTTTTCCTAATGATTCCATGCTGACAAGGTGGAGAACAAAATGCAGCAAGAACAGATGGTTTATAAAGAAGACAACAAATTTTAAGCCCTCTCAACCTACTGCACATTTCTAGCAACATACCTTTGAAACAAAAAAAACTACTTTGGAAAGCTGTCTCAGAATCAAACAGAAATTATAAATGACATCAATTCAATCACATCTCTTCTTACATTCACACGCTTTAAAAACCTTAGTATATACATAGCTATCATTCTTGGTAAAATATAAAATACTAGTCTGTGTATTTACTGCATGTTTAGTTGTTAATGCAGACATACAAATCTTAAAGTTACTTCGGAAAGGAAGACATCGACTCACCCACTCAGTTTCCAAGAAGCTAAGAGACTATCTGTGATGGTCACTCCACTTGTTTTTATTACTTCTGAGTAACTACAGAATTTCCAATACTAATTTCAGTTTAGCCACAAACTCACAAACATAATAGCATGCCATATGAACGAAAGTTAGTGGACCATCATACAGCACATCACACAGCAACAACTCAAGGAATTAAAATATAGGAGTCTTGTAGATCAAGTTTATTTCATAAGAGAAGTACAGTAGTTTACAGCTATCTGGGAACCTTACATCTCTGTGAGGTTTATGTACAGTACGATTACTGTATCAAGACACTTGATTTAGATAGGTTACTCTGATCATGCAATTATAAAAGAGCTTATTGAAATTTCCTTCTTATAATATACTATAATCAAAACACTAACATATTTCTGACTATTTGTCCTCTAAAGGTTTTCTGCCAAGTAGGAAAGTAGAAATCTAGTTTTGTCTCATGATTCCACTATTACCATATCCATAAGGTAAACAGAGCTTACATCCTAAAACACCAAATTTCTAACTGCCAAAACATCCACATTCCTAAATAAATATTTAAATATTCTTTAGGCAGGCTAAATGAATATACTGTTGGATTCAAAGTGCTGACTAATTTAATGTCACACAAGTACCTTCATAGTGCTATGTACATGTTGTACAAAATATCATTATGCACCTAGACCACTATTTCTGCATCATATTATTTTCCTTCTATACTGCCTGTCTGAAGCGTCTCATCCTGTTTTTACCCATTATGCCATCTCCCATATATGTACCCTCCCTCTTACCAATGCCTATCAATCCACCTACCTACGGCTCTCTTCTTTACAGCTCCTTTCATTCCATTCTTTGTCCACAGGATGTCCTCTCTAAACAAGCTTTCAAAGCTGCTACACTGGTCTTGTGAATACCTTATTTTGAAAGCACAAAGTCTTTGGAGCAAAGGCAAGTAAACACAACCTAAGTGTGCTAGCACAGTAAAGTTCCATTCTTTTCAGAGATCAGGATGTGAAGGAAACTGAAGGATGAACATTTTTAATACATAACAAAAACCAACACTTGAAACTAGTATTTGACATTTTTATGTATTTATAGCCTAGATTTAGATATCTTTTTTCCCCTCAGCTTGTACATGCTGTACTAAGAGATACTATATACAATTTACAATATATATCAGATATATTGTAAATTGTATGTAGTATCTATCTGCTAGGCATAGACCTCGTATATAGCCTTGTTTGCTGTAATACCTAAATCCCCAGATGGCATACAAAGCACTGCTAATACCAAGACATTTATGAGATTTGCAAGTATCATAACGGATCCCTAAAATAAGACATTTGCAGATTCAATTAAAAGACAAGAATATTCAAAGACAGCATTCTTTTCCTGACCAGAATATGTACTCTGTAAGCAGTTTTATAGGCTGAAAATAAAATACCATATGCCATTTGTTAGTTCAGTCATTTTACGAAACATATAATTTGAGTGCATAGCACACATGCTTTCACACTGCAATCAACAATTAAATTTACATTTAGCACTGCAAACTGGCTCATTATTTTGGAAAAAATACTATGCCAGGCTTTCTCATAGGGAAGACTTTTGGTGCTCTGCATAATAAAGCAATTAAAAACAAATTTTAATCACAGTTTAGCAATGTTTTGCATTGAGAATTTTGTTCAGGTTTGCAAACAAAACAAAGTAACTAATCAGTCCATAACAAGGGATTCCAGTTGTTCAGACTGCTGGACAAAGGGCACCAGGATTGAAGTAAAAACTTCCTGGCCAGACTTAATAATTTTTTAAGACAGAGAAAGGTACTCAGCACCCTCACCATTGGGATCCTTGTCTCTTCATCACTGGATGAAATATTTTTTCATTTTTACCAATTCAGTGTAAAAACTAAAAAAATTGTGATGTTTTTAAGACTCAAGATTTGGCTTGCATTAACATCCCATAATCGCCATTTATGCTGACATATGTCTCTATGCTGACATATTTGAAAACTGCCACTCCTGAAGAACCAGGAGTGACATTCTGATGAGTGACAAAGAGCGGTATCAAATGTACTACATGTTGCACATACCAGCAATGAGTCTTTTATGACACAAGCCACTTCTTCCAGTGAATTCAACTGAATGGAAAACAACTGGTCTAAAAGATGTAAAGTAGCTTTTTCAAGGCTTGGCAAGTGACGAAGCCAAAGGCTGAAGATGACTGATTCAGGAAGGGAGATCTTCTTCCTGGTTTAGAGAGGAAAATACTGTTTGACCTGAGAAACTAAAAGGAAGACAAAAAAAATGTACATTTTTTTAAAAATATCGGGGAAAAAAAGAGACACAAAGATCAAATTGAAGAGAGATATCTTGTTTACAGCAACCTGTTCAACAGCAAATCATAACAGGAAAGAATGACAGGAAATCACAATCATTTACAAATGCAACTTTACCACACGTGTTTAGAACCTAGAAATTTGGTCATGTTGGATCCCATCAAATTGAAGCAGAAGGTTTAAGTCTGGAGTTCTCTTCCTCTCTCAAGAAAGGTCCTGTCCCAGGACCTTGCACCTTCTCAAATCTGGATTAGTTCCTTCAGACAGCTACTGACAGATCAACAGGAAGGTCCTGTATAATACTTCTGCTGTATAACCAAAGGATTACCTATCTTTGCAGAGAAATAAGAAAGAAACCCAAAACCAACAACAAACAAACAAAAAAAAATTTAAAAAAAGATAACAAAAAAATCAAAAAATTATTTAGAGGTAGTTAAGCCTTCAGCCCACCAGCACTGACCACAGCTATTTAACAGACAAATAGTTAAGAAGACAAGTTATCTCTTCGCCTAAAGACTTCAGCTATTGGTGTTGTATCACCACAAAAGAAAAGGCACAGTGTGGACCAGCATGAATCAAAATATAGTAAACTAACCATCCAAGAAGAGATATCATGCCACAAACACCCTAGAATATTTTCATAGCTATTGTGATAGTTGCAAATTAAAATGTTGAAACCAAAACAATACAGAAATAACAATAAATATTTGCCTTGGTCTTAAATCAAACTAAGATTAAAAAACCTAAAATTAGGCTGGAAAGTACATGCAAACTAAAGCTACTGATAAAAGAGAAAAATACCTGCAGAAAGAATACTAAAGCAATTTTAGGATCTATTTTCAATGTATTTATTTTGACATATGTTTGTTTAATTATCAGCTCTCAGAATTCTGGATTTCATTAAAAAACCTGTATTTTTTCCACTCAGTATTATGTAATGACCTTAAAGTATACATGAGGAGACATGAAATACATGGAAGCATCCAGAATTGCAAAACAATGCTCAATTTCAGGATGCTATTTTATTAAATATTACTATTAAAGCACATGAGAGTAAATAAAGAATGACCAGAGATTAGCTGATTTTGCCACTATCGACTTTCTTGTTGTTTTTGTGGCAGCATGGTACATATTTTAGATATTATGGCAGGAAAAGAAAGCTAATAAGCTTACATAGAGGTGCTGCAACTCTAAGATATAAAAACCATACAGGAAATTAACTGTCGTGACTATATTCCCACAGCTGAGCTTGCAGATGGTCCTACCAGGACAATTTTGAGTTTTTTGGAGCCCTGCAAGTGCCCTACTCTCTGGGGCAGGTTTCACCCACGTTCAGAAAGAAAACATGTTCAGAGTTCAGAGTTAGGGAAAATAGAAGTCAGTTGTCAGAGTAAGGAAAAAAATAAAATACAAGCACATTCACATTAAGACCACATGAGTTCAGTGACAGTCCAAGAATGTATCATGCAAAGCATGTGTGAGCCTGTATCTGGTCTCAGGGAAAATCTTGCAAACTGCAAAAGTCACTTAGTCAAAAGCCACGTGAAATCAGGTATTTTTGTTCACTTTGATAAGTAGCTCAACAGTTAAGAAAAGAGACATTTGTTTCAGTCAGAAGAACTTCTTATGACCATCCAAAGAATGGCCTTACTCACAACATGAAGTGTCAGAAGTCCGTCACGATGGACTGCCCATCAGCTTACTGACATGAAAACAAAACATCTGTACAGAACCTGAACCTGTGAACTTGCTCTCAAAGTCTTTCAGACTTGTGGAACATGAACAGTCAGAAGCCACAAAAGATGGACAAGTGGGAGAGTGAAATATAGCTCTGTCTTTTTGGGCGCATCTTTCGCTGCAAACTGCCACATTCATACTCCTTTTTCATTCCTTTTCCTCAACTTCTAGTAACATGCATGGATTAGTTATTGTACTTTTCCATTAATTATGTAATTTTGTCTGGGGTCCTCAATGGATCACCACAAAAATCTTAATTGGAACAGCTCAGAAAAATTTTGAGGAGTACAGAGGAAGCAATTAAAACTGATTTTAAAAGGAGAGAAATGGATAATTGACATAAAATGTTCACAAGGGACATTTTCTAGTATTAAAAAAAAATTGTTCATAATACAGTGCCTCAGCTACTACTTGTATAAAGCAATTCTCAAGCAAATGTAGGCTGTGCTTTCCCTGACGTTTTCCCTTTCCTGGCATAGGAACCTTGATGATGTTCAGGTTCACTTAGCTGGTTTTCATCCATAGACTAATTTTATCAGAACAGTGGTTTAGTGGTAGCAAAACCAGCAGAGCTGTATTTCACAAATTGCTCCTCTCTCAGACTCATTAAAACTAATCTGCTGAAAAGCAGAATAACTTAAAATCTGGAGAACCAACTTTTCACACAAAAAAAAAAACCCCAAAAAAAAAAAAACCCAAAAAAAACCCAACAAAAAACAAAACAAAACAAAACATAACAAAAAAAACCCAAAAACAAAACACCCCAAAGAACTTTGATAACATCAAACATAAGGATCTATCTTACCCACAGAAAAATTAAAATCACTCCCAAAATATCAAGTTAGGAACGGTAATACACTTCTATGAAACATAAATGACATTTCTATGAAAAATTATCACAACTTCCACAAAATTTCTAAAATCTAGGAAGGTTTTAACCTCCCTTTTAGGGAATAGGTGAGACAAAGTCACAGAATATTTAAAGCAGTTATGCCACAGTTTGTGCATTACAGCAATGTGAAATTCTGCTCTGGCCCAAATCCTCAGCTCTGCTATTTATCTGCAAAGAAAATATTTTACTAGAAAGGGGTACAGTGTATTCAGCATACAAACCTAGAAAAAGGACATTGAATTGAATTTATAGTCTTTATGAAAAGCAGAACAATAATACAAACCCTGCTACTTACTTTAAAAAGGCCTCGTTCACAGACTCTAGAAACTCTGAACTGAGAATTTCTTTTGATGACCCTCCATGGTAAAGAAGGAGAGTTTCCAGCAATGGAGCTAGATCAGGCAAAGTAATGAGAGGCACACAGACAATGGAAATAGCATTCACACGACTGGCTGAAATGCTGAGGGAAAAAATAAACACAGTTTGTATTTCAGAAAAGTCATAATTTCTAAACTGTTAGGCAAAAAAAAAGGGCATTAATTAATTAGAGAATATTAAATGCAAGACATGCATACCTAGTTGCTGAAAAATTATTTACTAGAATGACTGTTGACATATTCCTTATTGTGTGCAGAATGTTAAGTAGTCAGATAAAATTTTGATATTTAAGTGCCCAAAGCAAACCATGTGAGGGATATCGACACAATTCTGAATTAAACCCAGTTGTGTCAGCTCCATCAACACATCCTTCCTAGTAGACACTTCTCGGTCTTTCCCACGGTCAGTGAAGGAAGACCAGAGATTCACAGCTCCCAGGCAAGTTTCCTGGAGCCCCAGAAGAGACAACCTAGCTTCTTGTCAGGCCTCCTTTTGCTTTTTTAACCTCTCTTTCCTCTTAACAGAAGCAATCCATGAATCTTGCCGTCTTCAAGTGCTCAGCTGGAAAATTTTTGTCTTACAGATCTATAGCTGATGAAATGTGTAACCCCTTTGGATCTTAATACACAAACCACTTGCTGGGTCTTCTCACTAAAACTACATGGTTGGAAATGGTTAAAGACAGTGGAATCTGGAACATAAAGAAAACTACAGAATAGATACAGAAACCTTGTAATTTAAAGAAAATTAAAATGGCAGAGACTAGACTGCAAAAAGAAATCACAACTTTCCCAGAGAATATATACTGTTTCTAGCACATGAAACTGTAGCATTGACAGGAAGACATTATAAAGACAAAAAACTATGAAACACTGAATTCTAGCAAAGTAAAATATAGTCCTATATTGTTTCTAAAAGACTTCCCTGAGTTCTTGCAAATTTTTCCTGATTCTCTAAAAGAAGTACATTCTCTGAAAGAATTTTAAAATATTTTCTTTGAGGAATCACCAATACTACCCCTGAATACCTGAGATAGGAATTAAGAAGGCTGCTCAGCAGTAAGGACATGAGGTACTAATCATCACCATTTAAACAGAGAGAGAAATAAAACATGACACATTTTCAAAAATGCACATTTCTGAGTAACTACCCAATTAAATATTTGTTTAAGGTTTCTTATACTGAAATAATTAAAAATGCACTTTTGTTACAAGTGTTTTTGTAAGAATGGTGATTCTTGGGATGATATTATCGTGCAGCAGTATTTTCCAGGATACACAGACCTGAAACTCTAAATCTGCTCCCTTTACAAAATTATGCTTCTAATTCCTTATCCAGGATTAGCAAAATTTAGCAGATGAATTTACTATTACTTAACTTCAGAAGAAAAACTCTGTAAAGGTAGTTTTTTTACTACATAATCTTCAAAATATGTTCTTGGAAAATAGTGCACAATCCACTCCATTGTGTACAATTAACTTGCAACAATATTATCATCTGAATTTTTAAAATATCACTAAGTGGAGAAAGGAGAAAATGTGCACCTCTAAAAGCAAATTACTTTTGTCTCTGGAATTTGAATAAACACCCATATCATAATGCCCACACAAAAAATCAACTTAAGTTCAAAGTTTTCTCTTTCTCCCAGCAGAAATCAGGTATATCTATCTCAACAGTCTCAACTAGCTTTTCAGCTAAGTCTGTTTCACCCTACTTTTTAAAATGAGGGCATTTAGTTCCTACATGGAAAGAAACTTTGTGATACTCCTCATTAACTGCGTCCATAATTTTAATATTAAAATCAGTTCTAAACAAATTTAGCTCACTTAATCTTGCTTATCAAATATGTAGGTGCAAAGAGGAAGGGGAGGATAATATCCAAGTGAAGCCAAGAAAGGCACAAATCAGACAGTAAAAGGACAGGATAATGTGACAAAGAGTGACAACAGCACCACCAGGCAAATGATCTTTGAAGGTTCCCTTCCAACCACTCTACTACTCCTAGGTTAAGTACAAACTCTTATGTGAAGCCAAACTTACCAAGCTTGCCCACACCTTAAATTATCTAACATATGTATCCAAAACTTTTCAACAGAAGCCTAAGTTGCCCAAGACTGTAAAATGATCCTCGCTGAACTGTAATGACCCAAACCAAAACATATCAAACTTATGTTTAGATAACACCTACCTCTCCTGAATGTTAAGCCCACTGAACTGGTTTTCTCTGAGTTCTCTTACTAATGAAACAACCATCTGTTAAATAAAATAGAGGTAAATGTAATACACTACATTTACTGACAATAAGCAGACATTAGTTGCATGGTTCTCTGTGTGACTGTAAAGGATGTACTGTAAAGGTTAATAACTTCCTCTGTTCATCTATTTTGATTTTTTAGCTATTGATGTCAAATTACAGCTCTCCAAATCACTAAACAAACTGTACTGCAAAATGTGATTTTACACATAATATACTTTATACATTTTAAAACAAAGAAGATATTCATCTTAGCTCTCCTTCCTCAAGAGTTAAGGCATAACTTTAAGAAAAGCATTACTAATAATTTTACATGCTTTGTCTAATTCAAATCAATATATAACGAAATATTATTCCTACTATTTTTATATAACTTAAATATAAAAGTGACTTTAGCTAACATTTATGGTTCAACTCCCATTTTAAACACAGCAAATACAGTAAAAAAAAAGATTCAGAAGTTATAATACATAAACTAATAAATAGAATTTTAACTTAATGGGGAAAAAATAATGATAGAATAGGGTTTTTCTTTTGTTTTAGCACAACAGGAATGGGAATTTTGTTTTTATGAATATCTGTTACAGTGTAATCTAATAAAAATTTCTCATTTGTCCAGAGATCTCCCACTTCATTTTTTCTCTTAAAAGGTTGTAAAAGTAACTGAGGTAAGAAAAGATAAACAAAGTTCAGTTCATGTTTCTTATCACAATGACAGCTCCATGTATGTGCTTATAAACTGGTGATTTATTATTGTCAAAATCTCAATTACACAAAATACTTACATTTTTAACCAAGTGACAATAATAATCTGCTGATGTGTAGCCCAGAGCTGATATGAATGCACTGGTTTCTGCTTCATTACTTTCCCACTTAGAAGAAGAAAGGAGATGGCACAGCAAACTCTGAAAAATCAACAGAATGGCACCACAGTTCCAGGCTAACACAAGCTGTTACACAAGGGATAGGACAGCTATTGAACTCTCCAGGATAAGGCCTTTTGATCAGCTGTGGGCATTTTACACCATTGATACAGAAGAGCAGACAGCCCCCACCAACCATAAGGAAAATGCTGCAGCTGCTACAATCACACGTGGATTCACACACACCACAGGAGCTGTCCAATTGCAATGGAGACCATTCACAGACCTTAGTTAGGTTTCAGTTCTCTGAGAGCCATTTCAATCAGCTCTAGCCTTGATCACTACCATGATCAAGAAGAGAAAATGTGAAATTAACATCAACTTTTCCATACCGGTTTTTCAAGATGCTCTGGGATTTAGGGTCTGGTCTCTTACTGTAATTTGCTTAATTTCCTCATTATTTTGAGAAGATGATGATAAAAATCTTATCTTGATATTTACTTCTCTATAATTTCACTACAAAATTCTTTAATTTCATTAAAGCCTTTAAAATACATAATATGATAATCTAAGCAATCCTTTAATAATACATTCTAAATCAGATTAACAGATTTGGTATACTGTTTCTGCAGTAAAATTTAAATCTCATTAACTTATTTTCTCCTTTCAGAAATTCAATTCATTTATACATGCTTTTGTTGAACATCCCTAAGCAATTGCTTCAGAAGTCCTGGAATTAGACATATTCAATCCATGTGTTCCATGTTTGATTAATGTGAGAGAGAAGACTCAGCAGAAGAACACGAGAGGTCTAAGAAAATTCATTGTTATCAAAATAAGTAACAAGAATTTGGAATACCTTATTTATTGTACTTCAGGATTCTTTTACTACCTTGAAGAGTTATGTTAAATGCCTAAATATCCTTTTCCTTCATTGTACAACCTTTTTCCTAGATAGCCTTCAACTAGATCAACTGCTGTTCTGCTGCCATCCAGAGAATTCCCACAAACCAGAGACGAGGAAAACTGCTGTGGCAAAACAGTTTCTAAATAGTAACTTACATTTAGTGTTTGCATTCTTAAGAAAAAGGCAGAAAAGAGCAGATTTTTTAAATGTACAAGTCTCTAAATGTGTCAAAAACAAAAACTAAAATCTATTAAACTGTACAATCTCCCAACAGACGTTAATCAATTTAATAATAAAATATAATAACTTTTTTTTTTTTTTTTTTTTTGCAACTATTACTAAAGTAAAATTTTCTTTTCAGAACACTATCAAGGGTATCTACAAAACAGGATAGTTTGCCAAGTAGAATAAGATAAGGGACCAAAATGCAAGTCAAAAACAAAATAAAGGAGGCATTACAACAGCAAACCTGGGCCAATTTTGCTACAGGTAAGGAAGCAGCTTGAAAAGTACAAAGGCTGTTGGACTGATTAGTGAAAGACTTACAAAAAGCTTGACCATAACATAACAATAAACATAAAAATGTCTGAAAAGGATTTGACAGGATAATGTGGTAGCAAATGACAGCTAAATAAGGGAGTGGCTAAAAACCCCACATATTCACCTGTAACACTACAAAATTTATTGTCTAGTGACCCTTTCTGTAACCAGAATTTTCCTAAGGGTAAAATAAACTGAACACTCTCTTTCTGAAGAGTACTTTTGAAATTACTTTGCCCCCTACCCTTATGTAACAGACAGTGTTAACCAAGCAGTAGAAGAAAAGAGAAGACAAAATGACTATACATCATCAGAGTCTGCATATGTCTTGCAGCATTTTCCTGCATTGGTTTTCAGTTTGGTATTGTTTTGGGGTTTTTCTTCCTTATTTACTTGCTTGGGGTTTTTTGTTGTTTCATTTTCAATTTACTAGATCTGTGCAAGGAATTTGCAGATTTTTTTTTTTCTTAAAATGTACAAAATTTCTGAACAGCCAGAAGGGGGCAAGGGAAACACAGGCACTGTACTCAAGATGAAGGAAGCTATTAAGTTAGCTTATTATATAAGAGAAATAGGTATTAAAGATAGAAAACATTTACAATTCACCTCTATGTCTTATGTATTTCATTTTACTGACAGTGTTGCACTGAAAATCCTGAGACATCCCCATGTCCAACAAAAGTATTAGTTAACAGTAAGTTAAAGCATTTGTCTTTTTTAGTTTAAAAGCTTTCTTACTTCTAGAACACATAAATTTCTCCTTGTCTCTAGAAAAAGTAGCTTATTTATTTCTTATATAATTATGGTTGAAAGTGATAATTCTTTTACTACTCTATATTAACAGAGAGCTGTCGGGAAGAAAAATTAGTACTGATACTTCACTCATACTTGACAAATGAGTTGTTAGGATAAGAAATATTTAACGTTTTCATCAATGGGATGGGACTGAGTGGGACAGGTAGGATCAAGTGCACCCCCAGCAAGTGCACTTGACAGCACTAGCAAATGACACCAAGTGTGCAGATGACACCAAGGCATGTGGTGCAGTTGATTCCCTGTGGGAAGGGCTGCCACCCAGAGGAAGTACAGGAGGGCCTGTGTGAACTTCATGAAGTTCAACGAGGCCAAGTGAAAAGTCCAGCACCTCGACTGGGGCAATCTCCAATATCGATTATCAAAGATTGAGAGCAGCTCTGCAGAGAAGGGCTTGGGAATATCTGAAATTAACTCTTTCAGAAAGTACTATACAGGAATAGAAGAGATTTCAGATTTTCTCACATATATAGGAAGCAACACAAATATTCAAACCTTTTAACAGGCAGTATCACATAATGAATCCCCCAGGCATTTTGCAAGATCAAAAAACACGACATGTTACAGAGCCAGAGTATCAAACAGTTATTTGATACTGATGACTTTTAAAGGATCATTTCAAGATCAATACCTACAAGGTATTCAAGTACATGATGAGAAAATTGTCAGTACTAAATGCAGCTCTGTACTGATGGCATCAGCCATGTATCCTACACTACCCCAGCAAAATTAAGAAGTGGTGATCTGCATAATCATCAGTTATTCCTGGCAGTGAATCAATTACCACTCACTGTCTAATCCACTAATACCCCATTCTACAAGCCAGAAAAGTGGAAAAATAACAAGGTGTCTTTTGTTTTTGCATTTCAAGAATGAAGATAGCTGATTCTGGAAAACGAACAGCAGTCAGGCACACTGCAATATCCAAAGCAACTTTTTTCTTGACTTCTCTCACCACTGAGTAAGTAAGAAGGAAACCACCTTGGCTGTAATTGCAAGAGAAGAAATCCATCCCCCTGGTCTAGGATTAAAGGCATCCTATTAAAAATCCCATTCAACTTGAAACTGAATTGATGAATTTTTATAAAGCCCTCCCAATGACTAACTTCTTCGAGCAACCCTGAAAATCACTTTGTTGTACTGATGAAATTTATACTGAGTAATACTGCAGATAATTCAAAATCCACTGCGGCAGGGAGATTTCTAATACCTTTAACAGGCAGACTATCCTATGAGCATTACCACAAAGACATAAACTCCTAAACTTTCTTTATCAGTGTAAGCACATTGCTTCACACATACAAGATACTACAGCATACTTCCACTATCTCTCCACTCCCACAACAAAATTCAGTATGGCATATGGGATAGGATATTTGCTGAGACAAAGCAAGAGAAGAAAACAAATCCACAGTTCTTACACCTCACAGTAGTCCTTGTACTGTGGATGGTCCAGAGCTGGGATATCAAGACAAAGAAAACAAAATAAAAAGAGATTATAAAGATGGGCTGCTACGATCCTACATTTAAAGAAAAACCCTTTTATGTAGTAGTTTTTGTATTTTTAAATTATGACTGGAAATCATATTGTCTGATTTATCTGTAATGTAATCAATTATATAGTTTTGAATTACTTTTTAAACCAGACTGGAAATAGAATTTGACTTCTTGTCTTTTAGACTTGTGTTGAAAGCCATGGACTATCTGGCTGTAGAGGAAATGCCTAAGAGCAACACAGATGTACAAACTCCTAAGTCATTGACATACAACAAATTCTCACTCCAAAGTCTTATTACATGCAGATAAGAAATAGCACTTACATCTAAAGCTTCCTTGAAAAGTGTCGGAATCTGTGGGTATTGGTGATTCCGAGATTGTAGAAAGTTTCTGGTTTTTTGCTCTGTTGCTAAAGAAGAAGCCATAGTTCGTCTGTGCTGTTTTTAAGGTTGTTTATTTTTGCTTATCTATAATATGTTTTGCTGCCCTGCCGCAGGTTTGTTTTGCAGGGCAGTGTGCGGGGCTCTGCCCCTCAGTGGGATGGTACAAACATTATATACCAGAAATTACGTGTACTATATTTACAATAATGTGCTAATATCTATCATCTACGTTGAACAGTGTGTCCCTAGCCTAAATTAATAGAAAAATGCTAACATTACTAAGAACATGGAGGTAAGGAAGAAGAAGGAGGAAGAAAAGGATCAGGCCTACTTTTCTCCATTTTAGAACTCTTGACCCCCCTGTACAAAGTAAAACCCCCCTGTACAGGTGTTAAAACCCCCCTGTACAATACTAAAAAATTTTACCCTCTAATTTGTGACTACTTTTACTATATTATCTAACCCTCTGTGATTGCTTGTTCTACCTTTAAAGCTGGTAATTCATTCTATGGTTTAAACTCAAAATCACAGCTGTTTTCTGCTGTTTGCTAGGGTCTAAAATGCTTCTGACTAAGGCTTGGAACCTCTGAAAATGTCTGAGGGACATTTTGAGTTCCGACAGAAAAGGATGTAGTTTTTCATATTATACCTGCTTTCTTTTAGTAGAGCTGAGAAAATCTGGTTCCCATTGAAGCAGATAGAAAGATCAGCCTGGTACTTGACCAGATTTCAGAATTTCCACTTGGGTATCAATGCCGTACTTACTCCAACAGATTTACACAGACCATAATTTTCTGCAAAATGTCATTAATGGTCTTTTCTTTAAAAATAACTGCACTTTGTGTTTTCAAGCAGAATACACTTAAGAGAAGTATTTATTTAGAATACATTATAGATTATTCCATTTCATCCTGCTCTTCTGTTGTTTTGATAGACTCATCCAAGATGGCAAAAAAGAGCTCAGTATCATCACTGGGAAGTCTTAATTAGTCTCAGGTTTGAATGGCTTATCTCAGTGAAACCATCCATCTCCACTGTTCAAAATACATTGTAGCTATTGATTTTCACATCTGCTTCTGAGGACATTCAGAACCATAAATATTTTGGAATGAGTGCGTTGAGAAGTTTCCAGAAATAAACTGCATTTTTCTGCCTCCACTGGAATGTCTTTGAAACTGTGTCATAAATTCCAAGACAGTTGCTACACAAATACTATTAGCTTTATGCCACTACTAGTTTTATGCTTGCCATCTTGTAATAAAAATTGCCCATAGTAATCAGATATACTTGCTTATTTTTTGTTTCCTAGCTTTCAGCAGCTCAAATTACTGCAAGTATTTTTAGAAATGGTTTCTTTAAATTCCTGTCTAAAGACCTGTTAGTTTTATTGTGTCCCATATTCTCTAGATTGAATAATTTACAATAAAATACAAACAGAGTTGGTACTTTTAAAACCTTCTTATGATGAAATAAGCAGCCAGTTCTAAAGAATCATAGTGGCTAAGTCCATAAATAACAAAGCGTACACTAATTTAAAGACCACTTCACCAACTGTTTATGAAATCAATTCTAGGACTGGGATGCTGACATAATACAATTCATCTTATTTCCACATAAAAGAATACAAGGTGTGGGGAAATGCAAGCACAGAGAGCTCCCAAGGCCTCAAGCACCTAAGCTCAGAGATAGAGACGGATACAGTGTTTGACTAAGACCTTGGAGAAGGCTTGGTGCTTTATATAGAATAGTGAAACAGACATGAAATAAGAAGAAAGATTTGTAGCTTAAGCAGAAATATGTTTTAAGCAAATAGACATAGGCCTTATATAAGTGAACAAATACATTAAGCAAAACAGTAGAAGATTGTAGAGTTTCACAATAGAACTTGTTATAGAGTTGATAAAAAGTAAAAGATACAGCAATAAGTTTTTGTAGAGTTGTATGATTAGATAGAAAAAGATGCATTGCTGTAAATCGTGTAAAAAATAGCAACTAGCAGTTGGTTATGAAGATGCTAGCAAGCTTTGTGGAAGTAGCTGATTGGATAAGAAATTTATAAAAGACATTGTTACTAGAATTGATCAGAATTCATATCTTCTGATACAAGGCTTCTAATGTGATAACTCTAGATTTAACAACCTTAGCCTCATCCTTCCACAAGACTGATTTTGCAATAAACCATCTTTTAAATGCCTCAGCAGTCTACCCCATCTTTCTGCATCCCGAAAAACTGGTGCCCACCGTGTGAGGAAACAAGACTTTTATCTCAATTTGGGATTGCCCTGGAGGATGGTTAAAGGAAGTCCCAAAAAGAGGGTGAGAGAGTCAAGCTCCAATCAGCTGCTGAGAGGCAGCAGAGTACTTGCTGGAGCGAGCCCAGCCTGAGCCTGACTTGGATCACATGTGAAGAGATGTCAGGTGAGCTCTGAGGAACAGGACAAGAGATGCCCAAAGAACACAGAGACGTTTATACTCTGATAAGATCTAAATCATGTGTTGTACCCAAGCAAAAACTCAAAATGCTGATTTTGAATTTGCTTTTACTATGCCTTCTTGGGATGCTGTTGGAGTTAAGCTGTATGACACGGTTACTCATCAGGATTTTACAGTCGCTAGGTTGCTTCCAGTATGCCATGTGCTTATGGAGATATTTAACAAACAGTTCAGTGCAGCTGCACCCTTGGCTGCTCACTGCAGCTGTGCCTGCTGTGGCTCTGCCTGCCTCGGGCGGGCTCCCCTCCTGCTCCTGCCGCACAGACTGCGCCTGCAGCTTTGGCTTTGGTGTTACCTTTAGTCGCTTCTGATGCTATAGAGAAAGGGAAAGATCAAAAGGAGCTTGAAACTTTTAAACAAACTATAGAAGTACAATCATTTTCTGACTCTTGCACCCCTATAATTTGTTTAAAAGTTTCAAGCTTCTTCTTACATTCACAGAGAGCTCCCAAGGCCTCCAGCGTACAAGCTCCGAGATAGAAATGGATATAGTGTTTGACCTAAGACCTTGGAGAAGGCTTGGAGTTTTCTGTGCTGCATTTCCCACAATAAGGTATCAAACACCATACACACATACACAAATAGATTTAAATATCATATAGCTTTTCAAGTACTATTTTACTCAATATTATTCTGTTTTCTCAATATCTTATAAAATTCTCAGTGCATCGATTAGGGGAAATTACATGGTATATATTTGTGAACAACAATAATTATCAGTATGTGACGGCATATTATACTAAAAATAGTCCAAAATTGTAAAAAATAATCTTTAAATATATCATTGATAAGCTAATCTGGACACCTACATTTCAATTATTAGCTACTCAACACAACCCCTCACTTTACCAAACTGAGTCTATTCCAGTAATCACTCAGAGGTTTTGCAGAAAAGAAACCACTTCAGTTTCAATTAACATTAAGAAAGCTTGGAATATTCTTCAGTAATTTAGTTAATTAGGGTCAAAGTGCTTAAGTACAAGGATAGGAGAGGTTTGCTTCCTACATTTCTTTCTGACATTTACTGTCAGGGAGTTTTTTGTTTCAGCACAGTTTATGGATACATGCATCTAGAAGATGGTTTTCATTAGCTAAATTCTGTGCCAGCACACTAAATAAAACTGCTGACCATTTTTAGGATTTACTGGATCTTCCCATTTTAGTCCTTCTTCACTTGGAACATAAGTCTGATATCTGCTTACATCTAAATCTCCATTGATAACCATGACAGACTAGTCGATCATAAACAAATTATTCTGCCAAACACTCCTACAAAGACAAGGATCTTGTCATTCAAGCATGTGATCAAGTTACAGAAAATCTACAGATAAATGACTAGACTGTATTACTTCTGAGCTAAAAATAAAACAAAAAAAAAAACTCTACAGGAATACTACTATTCTTTCAGAAAATTAATACACCAACTTCGTTGCTTTTCACATATTCCCAGACATGAAAACATAGATTCTGTGAAGTTCTCCACACTCTGCCTGATGATTACCCTTAACCGTGTTCTGTCCCTGAAGAATTAAGCAGGCTCTCTTTCAGTCAGTGTTTTCAGTATAACTGTTTTAGGTGCTCTTATATTAGGCCAATTTCCTTAACTTTGTTTCAACAGTCATAACTACATTTTTCTCTTTAAAAATATTTTAAAAGTATGAGAAAAGTACACTAAATAACCATGAAAACCTACTAGAAAAACTTAACTGAAAAAAACTTTCAAAAACCCATTGAGACAAATATGTTTTTCCTTTAGAAATGAAAGTATGATATGAATTGTATTACTCTTCCTGATACATGAGGCTCAATAAAAAGACTAGGCTGATATTCTACCTCTTTTTCCTAAAATGGATGAAAAATGTTACATGATCCTAATTTCCAAATGAAATGTAGAAGAGAAAATTATGAGGAGGGGAAGGGAAGGCTGCAATGTTTTCCTCTCAACAATTCAACCTCAGTTACATTCTGTGACACTGATACAGTAAAAACACATTGCACTACTACTGTGGCTAAGAGTATGAAACTTTTTAATGGATGAGTTCAAAAGTCTAAGCTCCATCTGCAAGTCACTAACAAAACCCTCAGAAATCACAAGAAAGGAGCTGAAGACCTGTTGGGCTGGCAAGCTTTAAGTCTACTCTTGGCCTCAAACAGGAAAAGCAGTTTCAAATCTCCTTCCCTTTACTCTTTCCTTTCTCTTTAAGAAATACCCACCTAGAAAGTGCTATTACTCTTTGTATTAAAAAAAAAGGGGGGCTTTTGATGCTGAAATAAAACACACATTTACACTAACTTACAAAAGGAAATTCAATAGCTCTACCAGAGTAAACCGTAAATATTCTTTTTTTTTTTTAAAAGCTCTCTGGTTTAACTAGCCAGTGATTTAGAATTAATTTCCTTCTTTCCTCCACAATTTTCAAAAGCCAAAATGCAAGCTTCTCACTGAAGAATCCCTTTTATCTACACAATAAAGGTGTGGAAAAGAGGGATGAATAAGGTTAGAAAGAGTGGATGGATTGTAAGATTGTTCCATTTTTACTTCAAATTATTTAAATCTGTGAGTTACGTAAGTTCTAGAAAAATTATGATCTCAAATTTATGTTTTTTTCAATGAATGTATGCACCCATTTTTATACTTCCAACAGGTACACATTGCAAATACTGCACCTAATTTACAATGATATTCAGGAAAAATTACTTTAATGACTTTTGGGTTGGACTTCCTAAGTATCATGCTGTTAAAAGTTTAAGGGGAGAAAATTGTCCACTGAACTTCTTAGCAAAAAAAGCATGAAATAATGTTGTATCACCTATAATGGTGATACAACAACTGCTGGTCACAGTTATATTAGATCAAACAAAAATATTTAATGCCAGTAGAGTTTATTCAAATAGAGACCTCTTTTTGTATCTCAGTAACAAATCATTATTCTTTACTAGAGCCACCTGGCACAACTAAAGTGCTCTGAGAAATGTCAGCTGGCTAGCACTTGCTGTTACAGCTCAAGCAGCCTTGCAGGAAAGCAGAATTCTTGGTTTCTCATTTTGTTCTTTGACATACATAGCCTTTGTTTATTTTGGACCAGAAGCTGAGAAATCCTTTATAATCACGTTAGCTTGGCATTGTTAAAGAATTATATCTGAAGAAGAGTGGTCTTTTTTTCCCAGCCCATTCATAATACCATTCTATTTTCAACCAGAAGATTACGGTAATGTTTTCAAATTTTAGAATATTGCAAATTCTCTTACATCCTACCAATGTAACTGTCTACAGGTGACCAAAGAAGGTCCAAATCATCTTAAAATGATGATTCTCAAAACAGCTAGTGAGAAGACTATCTAGATGTATAATCTTCAAAATGTTCCAAATCACCAAGAACTCCCTCTGGCTGACTTTACAAAAGTGAAAGAACAACAGAAAAAAGAAAATCCTGACAGTGAACTCAGTAAAACTTAAAGAGAATAAGCATTAGAAATAGCTTATGTGCTGTATGTGAAGACTTCTGCATTCTAAAATGTTTTCTATGTTAAAAAGATGCAGTCCCAGTCTATTCTTGTATAAGTAAGTTTAACATATTTTACCACCCTCCCGTCTTTTATGAATTAAATTGCTTTAGAACATATTCTACTAGAAATCTCAAATATATACTTCCACTGTATCATTTCCTCATCTTTGATTCATCAGTCAATTCCCATTTTCACTGCAATATTTCCCCTCACCCATACCTAACCATACCTAAGAACCTTTAACCTTTAATAGAACTGTACATTAGCAAGTTTAAGAAGCAGATATGTCAAGTTTCTAGCAAATACTGCTATGAGATGTGGGTTTCCTACGATGTGTACACCTTAGGAAGTGCAATCACTTCAACAGGATAAAGTCCTTGGTATCTGGGACACAAATTAATTGCACAAAAGACAGAGAAAAGTGCCTGAATTGCTCTTTACTCCCTTGGGACACATTACAAAGCAAGCCAACTTGATTCTTAAAATTAAATTTTAGCTAGTAATTTAAAATTTGAAAAATCTCTTATCACATTAAGAGTTAATTAAGTCATTAGGCTTTAATTAGTTATGTCAGATCTTAAACATGTGCCTATGTTTCACACAAGTCTTTTGTCCTCTGTTTTGATCAAATGAAAATTCACTTTGAACTATCTGTTATCCACCAACACTTAAGACATTTCTTTCAAGCTCATTCACATACTTGATTCCACATATGGCTAATTAAAATGTAAAAACTCGTCTATCAAAACATATCCTTTCATGCACATGCACTCAAAAATAAAATTACATTATTTGTCCTCAACTGCAACTGATTTACATACTCCAAAAAAGGCCTGTAAATGCTGTGCAACTATTTTCATGACATCAAGTTTAGCTGCTTAAATCTCCTCTATGAAACTCAAATTCCAGATGACTGTATGCCAAATATCAAGGAGGAAAAATCAACTTGATTCCAAAGGAGTAAACTGGCCACAAGGTTAAAAAACACAAGAAAGTTTCCCTTCATTTTGGTTGGAGAAAAGGTATTGTGCTAATGACTCTAGAGACAATATAGCATTTTACAGAAACAGCAAAACCACACTGGGCACTGAAGGAAAATAGAAGAGGAGAATTAAAAAAAGATGAAAATATTTTAAATTAAACAGCATTTAATTTAAGGACAGGGGTTATTTCTTGCTGCAGAAACCAACAAAACATCCAGGTTTTAAAGTCATATGTATTTTAATAACAAAAGCTGCAACAGAGCACAACAAACTTTTTAAAGAGCCCATAGATAGTACATTAGATACTATTTAGTTCGAGCAGAACTGATTTGGTAGGTAACAGCTGACAGAAGCAAGCAGCCAAGAGGAGGGGTGAAGGGAAGATATATTTTTTCAAAATTAAAACCCCTTAATGGTCTGTGGAATGCTGTTTACTTCAGCTCTGTTTTACAACCACTGCTGCATGGAGAAGGGATTGACTGAAATGTTTGCAGCCTGTGGCCACCCACACTATGGGAAGCACTATGATTAAAGAGAATGCTACGTTGTTGTATCTGCCAGCAGTCTGTTCCATGCTGTAATTATTATACTTGCCGTCTTCTTATAATCTATTGCATCTGTTGTGGCCAGACCCCAGTGTAAGCACTGTCCAACAAGAAAAGCGTTGAAACTGAATAGCGACTTATTTTTAACGTGCACAAATGGGTTGAAAACCTGGATACTTTAAATACTTCTCTCTAAAGTTTATGAAAACATTTTGCCTTACAGAATAGCCAGTGACATAGAGAGAGCAGATCTACCTCTGAAATACTCACTTTAATGAAACTGCCTAAAGATATAGTCTGACACACCATCTATTCACCCCACATCTTTATAATGAGCTAAGTTGTTGTTTAGATCTTTGAAGCACAAAAGCTGTGTGAATTCTAGATAAGACATTTATCTAGAAAACACTAATATATCACAATATATCTGCCACTTTGTTATTACATACACTGAACATTTCTAATGATTATATCTTACAATCATTATTACCGCTCCATTCCTCTATATGAATATTTAATACTTAATAGCAACAGCAACTTTGACAATAACAAAGTAAGCCCTAAACACCAAAATAAGTAGCAGTTCTC
Source organism: Taeniopygia guttata (assembly GCF_048771995.1). Lineage (NCBI taxonomy): Eukaryota > Metazoa > Chordata > Aves > Passeriformes > Estrildidae > Taeniopygia > Taeniopygia guttata. The sequence continues at coordinate 14,661,781 of NC_133063.1, read as the reverse complement.
CAAGCAGAAATTTTATTTTGAATTCTGATCTCCACATTAAGTGATAAAGGAGTTCAAAACTTATACTACATGCATTCTCTTGACTTTGTTTGGTGTTTTATCACACAAAATCAAGCAATACAACACTACTGTGTCTAACACACAGCTGTTATTGCACTCTTCTGCAAAAAATGGTACAGGCAGCTTGTACCATTACAATTTTGCCAGGACTTGGCTGCAAATGCTCCTGTGAAAAGCGCAGACTGTAACTATGAGGTATTACACTAACCAGCGTGCCACCACCTAGCAAGAGGAAAAGGATACATCACAATCAAGGCTGAATAAAAACAACCAAGGACTGAGTAAAAGCCCATTTATCTCCAAGCACTCCAGACCACTTTGAGGAAATCTCTTTAGACCCTCTTACATATAAGCTGTTGATGGAAGGCAAAGGTAAATTTCATATATAGTGATTGAGGAAAACTTCTACAAAGACTCCTTAAGGACCAGTGAAAAACACTGAAAAAATTAATAGAAAAAGTATAAACAAGATACATGCTTTATTCATCATCAGATGTCTTCCATCTAAAGGAACACACAATGATCTCTGCAGTGATCAAAGCTCCTGATGATTATTTGCACAGGTTAGAGAAGGAATGACAACGCTTTTCCAAACATACCAAAAAAGCCTTAAGATCCATAAAACCACAGAAGTGAGTCTCAGAAAGTGATTAAGTAACTTTGAACTACTTTGGCCTCCAGGAGACTTAATATTTGCCATTTGTGTCTTGGATATATGCCTCCTGGAACACAGACGGCCCTCTCCCTACAACTGCTAGGGTAAACCAGATCCCCGGCTCCATGCCTTCCCATCCTTCTTACACTGACATTCCCTTCTGATTATTTTGTGTTTTATCACAGTAAAATACTGCAGTGATATTATCCCAAAGGTAAGAAATAATCCAAAACAATTAGTTATTTGTCTTAGTCCAAATACTACTAAAATTGTTTTCCTTTTAGAGAAGGGAAATGACAATAAAAAAGTTTGAAAATGCTTTACTGTAATAGAACTCTGCTAAAACTTATACTCTATGATACAGATTCTTTCTCCTTTAACTTTCTCAGTAATAAATAGCAGGTGAAGTATGTTCATAATTTTAACTCAGATATCTCTGTTCAGCTCTTAATCTCCCTTCTTTCAAAGTTGTCTAGATAAGAAGGGAAAAAATATGTTTCTTAGTATGTCTTCTAGCAACTCATAAGCCTTTTAATAGACACATTACCCATATATGTCATTAAAGTAGTATTCTTATCTCATAGAGACATCCTTTATTATAAATCCAACATTATTTTAATATGTCTTCCATCAGATGGTCTTGGGGCCCATTTCCCCCACGCAATGACAATTTACAAGAGATTTAGGCTCTTCCTAACATAAAAAAAAAAAGCAAACTAAGGAACAGATATTGAGATTCACTCTAATTTGAGCACACATATTTTCTTTATGTTACCTTAACATACTGTCTCGTAAAAAAATGTGCACTTGAAGACTTTCTTCTATAAAGAGTTAATTATTGAAAGAATACCTTCTAGGAAAAGAAAGCTCTTTACATTATGTTTGGATTACTTTTAACGTATGTCCTTTCCTAACAATTTCTAATGGTTTCCTAACCATCTGACAAAGCATGCATACAAATAAAAATAGTAGGTAATAAGTTTGAAAGATTGCAAGTTAATTGGCCCCAAAATCAAATCAACATTCTTTACCTAAGAAGAGAATATTTTAATTCCAATTCTGTGTACATCCTACACAGCATCACAGAATGGTCTGAGTTGGAAGGGGACCTGGAAGATGATCTAATTCCAACCCACCCACCATGGGCAGGGACACTTTCAAGGCATTTGGTCCTTGCCTGAACTACGCAGCAGCCATGCCTGTGCTGGCCATGCATCCTGCAGCCCTGGGGCGGCAATCACCATCTCACGGCTGACCTGGTGTTTGTCACTGGACTTGCTCTGCTCTGCTTGTGCAACTTCTACTTGTGCCATTTCTGTGCCAAGGCACAGCTGCACCTGCCTTCTCCTCACCTACAGCTCCTGGCTCACCTTCCCCTGTGGAGCAGCCTGTCTTCACACCAGCAGCAGCAGCGTCACTTGAGCTACTCTCAACTGCCCCTGAAACACAATGGTCTCAATACTCAATTTCACTAGGTGTCACTAATAAGTCTCGTCAATTAGCCTCTCTATTGAATACCCTCAGTTCTTCCATGGATTAAGAGTTGATCTACATTTTGCCTCACTGAACTTTTTCCAGATGCTTACTGAATTTCCCAGCCAACAGCAATTCTGTTAGGGTCTGAATTTACCTTTGTAAATGCGATAATTAAGAGCTGAAAAGTGCTTCATTTCTGAATTTATTTACAGACCTTTTGGCCACAACTGGTTTATTATTAGGTAAGATGAAGCTCTATTTTGACAAAAAAAATGCACAAGCACTTTACTGCATAAACTGAGGTCAATGGAAGACTAAGATTTCTTATTCTTGCTTTTGTTAGGCCCATGGCACAAACAGCAGCATTTTCTTGTTTTACCTGACATGACTGCAGAGATACCATCCCTGGGTTTTTTTGCAGAGATGGTCACCAAAACTGAGGATTCTTTTTCATAATTTTTTTATTCCATTCTGTTTTGAAAACCTTTCAAGATATGCACAGATTGCTTCTTGAAGAGTTTTGCACAAAAGTACAAAACATAAAGATGGTTCAGGCCACTTGATGAAGGATATTCAGAAGACTTTTTATACAGTGCATCCACATGCATGATATTCTCAGTACAACCTGTCTTGTTCTACTCTTCTCCACCTGTATGTTACGCCTGTGCAAACCCCTTTGTGCTTGTCTCACTCAGCTCAGGAATTCTGCTTCTTTCAAAAATACTTGGAGCTTGTGACTACATGCACTTATTAATATGCAGCTTTCCCTATGGTAAGGGCTGAACTGGAACTGCTTTTCTTAGAGCAAACCCAATGTTATAGAAAGCAAGAATGCGTGATTTGTTGTACCTGACATTGTGGGGAAAGTCTCACAACCACAGAAAATAAACTCATGAAAGCAGCAGCAATTTAAAAAAAAAAGGTAACAGAATTAATTAAAACATGGGAGCAGTAAACCAAGAAATACGACGAGAGATATACTACAAATATTCAGAATAGATTGGTTAGTTTGTCCTTAAATAATACAAATTAATTACTAGGAAACTGTGTAATAAGGAAAAACAAAGGAGTGGAAATACAGAAAAATCTGTGCTCTTCAGAATACTACTTGTAATTTTATAACAGTGAGAGAAGGAGAAAGTGAGAGAAAAGGAATAGCCATTACTTTATGCTTCTTTTTGCTCAAGCTACTTGCATGGTGAGTTTTTCATTGTAAATACTTCAGCACCCAGGTTTGAAGTGCTCATACATAAACTGTTCACATATACTCTTTAATGTAACAGATCCTTGGATAGAAAGCCCTAAGTGCTAAAAACCCCCTTGAAACATCAAGAATCAGCCACTGTCAAAACAAGTGACAATACAGACAGAAGCCTTCCACATCTGTGGAAAAATTATGGGGACAAAAATCAAAAACCCTGTTCAATTTAATGCACTGTGAATACAGCAAAGAAGATAATGAAATTAATTTTCTTATTAGTGAGGATCCTGAACTGTTGCCAAAAATGTCAGGAATCTTAACACAGAATTCGCACTACTGCAACCAACATTAGAAACTAAGAGTTAAAACAATGCCACACAATAAGGGCAGCAGGGAAGGCGGCTTCTAAACTTGAGACTATGATTAAAATAAATGTTCAGTTTTCCTTGGAAGTGTATTTATTAGAATGCTGTGAAACAGAAAACTGTGTACATTTTAATATAAAATGAATATTTGCATGCCTGTATGTAATAGGAAGAATGCCATCTACTGGTAGATAAAAATATACACCACTGTTTCTAAGTAAACAGCTGTCATAATAGGCAACAACGTTGTTATTACTATGTTCTACAAACAACAGTGTCCAGTTTCAAACTCTGCCTCTTGCATTCAGCATACTATATTTTAGCAATTACATGTAAGCCATATATCCTACAACATAAGCTTCTACTCATAAAACAGACCCATAAAAGAAGCAAATACAATTGTCTTATTTTAAGGCCTTAATACCTTATTGCATCCTACCAGTATTTAAAGGGGGCTTAAAAGAAAGATGGGGATAGATATGGCCACGCACAAGATACAGATTTGCAAAAGAACTACACATTTTTAAAAAGGAAAATTTGGCCAAGCCAAAAGAAAGCATCTCTAAAAACACAGGGCAAACATTAGAGGTCTTCCATTCCTATGTTTATGCTTTTATGTTTATACTGTCTTGTTCCTTTGTATTCGTTTGAGGGATAGTAAAGCACTGAAAAAATAAATCTGAAAAAGAAAGAAGACAAAAATTTAATAAAAGATATTAACTCTCTGGTTTACCTTGTGTGAAAAGAGACTGGCTGTAACACTTTCATAAGTATGTATGGCCTTCCAACACAATACACTAAAAGCAGTATTGGAAATAAATTCTAGAGACATAAACAATTCATAAATATAGCTCATAAACTGAGAGCAGAGAAGGTGTGGTCAAGCTAATAAAAAGGGAACCTGCTTCAGAAAAGCTCTCATTTGCAGCAATGTGATTGCAAGAGTAATGTGCAGTGAAAGGAAGCTGCTCTAGCCACACCACAGAGAAGTCTATCTTAAAACCCTACCTACCTCAAAGCTCCAAAAATCACTGGTCAGAGAAGGCCAGATGGATCAACTGAAAAAACTTTCTTGGAGGTTGGTTTCATCAGATCATGATTGTTTTTATTAGTGAGAAATCTGTGGCAGCATGTATCTTGGCTTCCTGTGCTGTACTTGGCTTTATAAAGGACCTATGTAACCTGGATTCCAACACTAAGGCTCAGTCATAAACAAACCAATAAAAATATCTACCATTTTTAAGTAACACCTAATCCTAAAAACAGTCTACATTGCACACTTTAATTGTCACTAAATTTCTTTTCACATTTTATTCTTTTAAGGGACTTACCAACCTGCATACTCTTAGTTTCAGAAATGTAGTAATAATGCATTTCAAGTGGGTAGCTACCCTTCTTGCTATCAAAAACAACACAGTTTTCTATGACAATGGCAGGGAAGTTAAAAAGTAAGCTAGCATTAAACACATTAAATACATTTTTTTGCAACTTTGAAAATGCAATTTAGTAGCTAAAAACAAAAGTTTTGAGATCAGCCCTCCTATCAATGACCTTATCTAAAGATGCACTGAAAGGCCCCAGCACCTCTCAGGAACTCAGACCTGCCACCAACAAAAAAAAGGAAGGTGCAATTTCATAGTTAATGTACATAGCTATTGAAGCAAAGGGAAGAAGAGATTCAACACTAACTTGACCAAATAATGCAGTTTTCTAATAAGACACTTTGCATTTTGCATTTTGTTTGTTTTTTAAAAATATAAATCATTGTCAGAGATGGCAAAAGAAAACCCTCAAGAGTAGCAAAACATTTAGTTTAGGTTCTTCTGTAAAAACAAGCATGAAAATCCTCATTGTATCACAACTGCTGGTGACTGGAATGATAGTGATGATCAGGAAAGGTCTTTCTTCAAGAAGTTTTGTGATGACACCCACTGGGCAGTAAAAAACTGAGAAGAAATTCTACTAATTACAGTAAACAAGTTAATAATACCCTTTCTTTTAATCCCAACCATATTCTCATATGGTACTACAGTCACTTTAGGCAACCAGGTAAGTGCTGAATAACAAAAGTAGCTAGTAAGATATGTTTGTGTTTTGAAATCCTCCACACCATCTTTCTCTAATCTTTAAGTTAATCCATCAAGTCACAGTGGCTATTACAGGTGATTGAAACACAAAGAGGTGGAAAAATTTCTGCAGATTATAGGGCAGTTTGAATCAAATACTTGACATGTTAGTTTCAATATAAGACAAAAGCAGCAGCCCCACCTCCATCCATCGCAAACTGTTTGTTCCTGCTTGCCTGATATTTTTTCTTATATCAGCATCAATTCAGTTACATGAATCAGATGAGTCAGATGTTGTAGATTAAGACAATTGAGGTTTTTTTTGCTGTCTGTAGAAGATTGTCTGGGTACAACTCTCCCCCACCACTTAACATCATTAACACATACGTTATTAACATGCATCATTAATGCATATGTATATGTTATGCTACTAAAAAGCAAAATGGACAAATTTTGCTCTACATAGTAACTAACTGCATACTACTGTGCCTTTCCTTTTTCCTTACAAAGAATACAAGGCATCAGCAAGACTACATTTGAAAAGGCAGAGGGGTTGTTTTTGTGTCATTTTACTTTGGTATTGAAGCATTGTCACGCTTTGAATTAAAAGTATACTAACCTCAGTAAAAGCCTCCTGAAAAACATTAAAGACAGGAAAAAAATAAGGGTGATTTCACTCAGTATTAAATTGCTCAAATTTTCATGGTAGGTGGTACAGCCCACTAAACAGGTATATACAGGCACCCAAGGCCACCTAAAAGATGGTGAGAACATATTTCTAAGACTACTGCATTTATATCAACAATAGTTGTTTACTAATATAAACATGTGCATTGTCATCATCATGAATTATTTTATAGTAATTTGTACATTGTAGTATTGCATGCATATCTAGATAATGTGACATACCAAATAAGCCAGTAAGTAAGAAATTATCTACCTACAGAAATCTAGAAGTATCTTCAGCTTTAGCAGAGCTGTACATAAACATTGATGAGGCTGCTACATTCTCACAAGTTGTGAGGAATAAAACATTTAAAAAATCATATTAAAAATTCCCTTTATATTTTCTACCATATTTTTATATGGAGCCATGAAAAAAGGAAAGGCACAACAGAAATGCACCCTCAAATTAGTCAGCAATGTAAAATATTAAGCATCAATGTGCTGCATGCTATTTACATGCTAACGTGTTTTGTTAATTCAGTGTGGAATATGTAAAATATGAAAATATGTACCATGCAAAATCCTAATTTTGGGACTAAAGTTAGATATTCATTATTCTTAAATTCACTAAATATAAATCCACACACAAGCACCACCTCTTCCCTCTCTGACTGTCTGAAGAAAGTTTGAATACAACTAAATTCTTCACAGGCAGAAGATTAAATAAAACCAAAAAAAAAAAAAAAAAAAACCAGAACAAATTTAAGTTGCTTTCTAAACAAACCATGACATTTTTCCAGGTTATTTTGTCCCAATTGAAAGATTCTTAATTTTTAATAGCAACACTTGCTTCCCTTCTGATTTGAGGTTGCTCCTCATTATTCAAGAATTCTATATCTGGTGAATCTAGGAGGTTAAGGGCATCAAAACTATCAAATGTAAAATACTTCATCCTTTTAAGATTTAAAACAAGACTAACACTGATTGTGTTATAATTAGAATCATATATTCTTCAACACAATATATATGCAAATTGCATTTGGAGCAGTTTCTTAAATGACAGAATGACAGTGTGTCTATGTTATAGATGTAGCACCTTTAAACCATCAATTTAATTCAAATCAGTCCTGGGAAGGATTCATTCACTTACCCGTACCCAGCTGTTGGCCTTCAGTTCCACAGCGTTCTGTGGTTCACTGCTGTACAGACAGCATAAGCACCACATCAGAGTCTCCTGGCTTTCATCTGTAGGGAAAAAAGCAAATAAAGATACACTCAGAGGGAAAAAAAAAACCAAAAAACCAAACAAAACACAGACAGAATTACACACAACAATCTCTATTCATCCACAAAATCGAGGCCCTAAATACCAGCCTCAACTCATGCTGCTTCTATTCTACCAGATTCATGCCACACTCTTAACATCAATCACTATATACATCTTGTGTAATAATTTCCTTCAACAGCAGTTTAAATGGTACCAAAGTGTTCAGAATCTATAGAATAGTTAGATGATCTTAAGAAACTTGCAGGACCTAGTAATTCATTCACATAAATAATACCTGAAGCTATATTCAAGGAACTTTCAACTCAGTAAATAATATCATTAATAATAGACAATAGTCTACAGGAGTAAAATAGTTTATTACATTGTGTGTAAAGCTTGCACAACCCAAGTATGCTCAGTTATGAAAAACTAAAGTTTGTGAAGTATGAAATCATTCATAACTAGAATATAAATTGCCCAGTTTTATGTAAAAATATAGAAAGTCCCCATGACTCAGGAATATGACATTTCTGCAGACAGCAGAATAGCTAAATGATGATGCAAAAAAATCCTATTCCGATTCTCTGTTAAGGATCAAATTGGGTTTTACTTAATTCTAACCCAGGGTTTGAAATTAGTTCCCTTCTCTAAGAATCCACTATAAAATGAGCACAAATCTTCACTGCTTAGATGAATAGATATTACAGAGGAGCTGATTATCTGAAGTAAGCAGCTGAAGAGCCATTTAACTCATTATTATTTCCCACAACTTTGTTTTCAATAGGCTGTGGTGATTTTTTCCTAATGTTCTTTGGAACACACTAAGATGTTCTACAGTGAAATTAATGTCAGAACAAAACAGTGTGATTGAAATGAAAATTCTGAAAACCGGATGTAGTTCAGATATAATGTTCACTTAGTAAGCAATAAGCTTCTTGTTAAAAATAATACAAATAAGTGATA